>NC_047027.1:24552876-24594247 GCF_902652985.1 Pecten maximus
AGGTCGGTTTTATTCGGTGATACAGAAGGCCAGTCGGTTATCGTGAAGAAGGCAGCGGTTATCGGGTAGACAAGGCATCGTTATTCGGTGATCAGAAGGCCAGTCGGTATCGTGTATACAGAAGTCAGCGTATCGGGTAACAGAGGTCAGTTATCGGTATACGAAGCCAGCGGTTATTGGGGATACAAAGGCCAGTCGGTTATCGTGATACGAAGGCCAGTCGTTTCGGGTGATACGAAGCGTCGGTTATGTAATACAGAGCACGTTATCGGTATCACAGAAGGAGTGTTTTGGATAGAGCGCGTTATCGGGTAATACAGAAGTCAGCGTATTCGGGTGATACAGAAGGCAGTCGGTTATTCGGGGATACAAAGCAGCGGTATTGGGTGATAAGAGGCGTCGTTATTCGGTGATACAGAAGGCCAGTCGGTTATTCGGGTGATACAGGGGGCCATCGTATCGTGTATAAGAAGGCAGCCGTTATCGGGAATACAGAGGCCAGTCGGTTATTGGGTGATACAAAGGCCGTCGTTTTGGTGATCAGAAGGCCAGTCGGTTATCGGTAATAAGAGGTCAGCGTTATCGGGGTATACAGAAGGCCAGCCGGTTATTGGTGTGGCATACAGAAGGCCGTCGTTATTGGGTGATACAAAGCAGTCGGTTATTCGGGTGATAAGAAGGCCGTTTCGGGATACAAAGGCAGCCGTTTCGGTGTAAAGGCCAGCGGTTATTCGGTGATACAGAAGGCCAGCCTGTTATTGGGTGATACAGAAGGCCAGCGGTTATTTGGGTGATACAGAAGGCCAGTCGTTATTGGGGTGATACAGAAGCCGTCGGTTATTGGGGTGTACAGAAGGTCAGCCGTTATCGGGTGATACAGAAGCCCGCCGGTTATTCGGGTATACAGAAGACCAGTCGGTTATCAGGGTAATACAGAAGGCAGTCGGATTCAGGGATCAGAAGGCCCGTGGGTAATAAGAAGGTCAGCGGTTCTTCGGGTGATACAGGCCAGCGGTTATTCGGGGATACAGAAGGCCAGTCGGTAATCAGTGTAATACAGAAGGTCAGCAGATTATCGGGGTAATACAGAAGGTCAGTCGATCATCGGTGTAATACAGAAGGCCAGCCGGTTATTTGGTTGATACAGGACGCCAGTCGGTTATTCGGGTGATACAGAAGGCCAGTCGATTATTCGGGTGATAAAGAAGATCAGCCGGTTATTCAGGTAATACAGAAGGCCAGTCGGTTATCGGTGTAATACAGAAGGCAAGTTGGTTATTCTGGGTGATACAGATGGCCAGTCGGTTATTCTGGGTAATACAGAAGGCCAGTCGGTTATTCTGGGTAATACAGAAGGATAGTTGGTAATCGGGGTAATACAGAAGGTCAGTCGGTTATTCGGGGGATAAAGAATGCCAGTCGGTTATTCGGGTGATACAGAGGGCCAGGCGGTTATTTGGGTGATACAGCAGGCCAGCCGGTTATCGGTATAATACAGAAGGACAGCCGATTATCGGGGTAATACAGAAGGTCAGTCGATTATCGGTGTAATACAGAAGGCCAGCCGGTTATTTGGGTAATACAGAATGCCAGTCGGTTATTCGGGTGATACAGAAGGCCAGTCGCTTATCAGTGTAATACAGAGGGTCAGCCGATTATCGGGGTAATATAGAAGGTCAGTCGATCATCGGTGTAATACAGAAGGTAAACCGGTTATTTGGGTGATACAGAAGGCCAGTCGGTTATTGGTGTGATACAGAAGGCCAGTCGGTTATTTGGGTGATACAGAAGGCCAGTCGGTTATTCGGGTGATACAGAAGGCCAGTCGGTTATTCGGATGATACAGAATGCCAGTCGGTTATCAGTGTAATACAGAAGGTCAGCCGATTATCGGGGTAATACAGAAGGTCAGCCGGTTATTTGAGTGATACAGAAGGCCATGCGGTTATTTGGGTGATAAAGAAGGACAGTCGGTAATCGGGGTAATACAGAAGGACAGTCGGTAATCGGGGTAATACAGAAGGTCAGTCGGTTATTCAGGTGATACAGAAGGCCAGTCGGTTATTGGGGTGCTACAGAAGGCCAGTCGGTTATTCTGGTGATACAGATGTCTAGTTGGTTATCAGTGTAATACAGACGGTCAGCCGATTATCGGGGTAATACAGAAGGCCAGTCGGTTTTTTGGATGATCAAGAAGGCCAGTAGGTTATTCTGGGTAATACAGAAGGTCAGTCGGTTATTCGGGGGATAAAGAATGCCAGTCGGTTATTCGGGTGATACAGAAGGCCAGGCGTTTATTGGGGTGATACAGCAGGCCAGCCGGTTATTTGGGTAATACAGAATGCCAGTCGGTTATTCGGGTGATACAGAAGGCCAGTCGCTTATCAATGTAATACAGAAGGTAAACCGGTTATTTGGGTGATACAGGACGCCAGTCGGTTATTTGGGTGATACAGAAGGCCAGTCGATTATTCGGGTGATAAAGAAGGCCAGTCGGTTATCAGTGTAATACAGAAGGTCAGCCGGTTATTCAGGTGATACAGAAGGTCAGCCGGTTATTCGGATGATACAGAAGGCCAGTCTGTTATTCGGGTGATACCATAGGCAAGTCGGTTATTGGTGTGATACAGAAGGCCAGTCGGTTATTCGGATGATACAGAAGGCCAGTCGGTTATTGGGGTGATACAGAAGGCCAGTCGGTTATTGGGGTGATACAGAAGATCAGCCGGTTATTCGGGTGATACAGAAGCCCAGCCAGTTATTCGGGTGATACAGAAGGCCATTCGGTTATCAGTGTAATACAGAAGGCCAGTCGGTTATTCGGTTGATTGAGAAGGTCAGTCGGTTATCAGTGTAATACAGAAGGTCAGCCGGTTATCGGGGTAATACAGAAGGTCAGCCGGTTATTCGGGTGATACAGAATGCCAGTCGGTTATCCGGGTGATACAGAAGGCCAGTCGGTTATCAGTGTAATACAGAAGGTCAGCCGATTATCGGGGTAATACAGAAGGTCAGTCGATCATCGGTGTAATACAGAAGGCCAGCGGGTTATTTGGGTGATACAGGACGCCAGTCGGTTATTCGGGTGATACAGAAAGCCAGTCGATTATTCGGGTGATAAAGAAGACCAGCCGGTTATTCAGGTGATACAGAAGGTCAGCCGGTTATTCAGGTGATACAGAAGGTCAGCCGGTTATTCGGGTGATACAGAAGGCCAGTCGGTTATTCGGGTGATACAGAAGGCCAGTCGGTTAGTGGTGTGATAGAGAAGGCCGATCGGTTAATCGGGTGATACAGCAGGCCAGTCGGTTATTCAGGTGATACAGAAGGTCAGCCGGTTATTCGGGTGATACAGCAGGCCAGTCGGTTATGCGGGTGATGCAGAAGGCCAGTCGGTTAGTGGTGTGATACAGAAGGCCAGTCGGTTATTCGGTTGATACAGAAGGCCAGTCGGTTATTCGGGTGATGCAGAAGGCCAGTCGGTCATTGGGGTGATACAGAATGTTAGCCGGTTATTTGGGTGATACAGAATGCCAGTCGGTCATTCGGGTGATACAGAAGCACAATAGGTTATTCGGGTGATACAGAAGGCCTGTCGGTTATTCGGGTGATACGAAAGGCCAGTCGGATATCCGGTTGATAGAGAAGGTCAGTCGGTTATCAGTGTAATACAGAAGGTCATCCGATTATCGGGGTAATACAGAAGGTCATCCGGTTATTCGGGTGATACATAATGCCAGTCGGTTATTCGGGTGATACAGAATCCCAATCGGTTATTCGGGTGATACAGAAGGCCAGTCGATTATTCGGGTGATAAAGAAGGCCAGTCGGTTATCAGTGTAATACAGAACTGGCCTTAATCAATAAAGCTAATACATAGTATTTCAGTTTTTCTTAAACGGAACTCGGAACTGGTTCCCAGTTCCATTTTTTCTTAAACGGAACTCGGAATTGGGACCCTAATCAATAAAGCTAATTCATAGTATTTCAGTTTTTCTTAAACGGAACTCGGAACTGGTTCCCAGTTTCGTTTTTCTTAAACGGAACTCGGAACTGGGACCTTAATCAATAAAGCTAATACATAGTATTTCAGTTTTTCTTACACGGAACTCGGAACTGGGACCTTAATCAATTAAGCTAATTCATAGTATTTCAGTTTTTCTGAAACGGAACTCGGAACTGGGACCTTAATCAATCAAGCTAATTCAAAGTAGTTCAGTTTTTCTTAAACGGAACTCGGAACTGGGAACCAGTTCCGTTTTACTTAAACGGAACTCGGAAGTGGTTCCTAGTTCCGTTTTCCTTAAATGGAACTCGGAACTGGTTCCGAGTTCCGTTTTACTTAAACGAGCTCGGAACTGGGAACTCGGAACTCGGAACCAACTTCAGGCTCCCATAAACCTGGTGCATCAAGGCAACATCAGATTGGAAGTTAAATTCGAAACAAATACTGTCGAAAATTTGAATTGCGTGGTTTTCGCAACATTCCCTGCGTTCATCGAAATAACCGAATCCAGAGAGGTCAATTACGCAAGACTATTAACACGGCGTCATTATCAACAATGGTAAAAGGTACCTGTTTGAAAGACATTGTGAAGGGGATACATGCTATGAACACACTCCCTGTCCACGTACCGTTGTTTCCCTGCGCATACATCGTAAATACGGATCCGTCATCAAAACCGGGCCAGCACTGGGTTGCAATTTATTTCCGAGATGCTGAAAATGCAGAATTCTTTGACAGTTTCGGACATGCTCCAGATCATTACAACGAACAGTTCATAAACTTTATACAACGTAACACTCATTCGTATATTTGGAATGTCACATTACAGCAGAACAATTCTCAGGTGTGCGGATATTATGTTCTCTATTATTTACTAATGAAATGTTATAATTTGCCTATGAAAGATATTGTACAGCACTTTACAAATGACAAGCGAGACAATGATTCTAATGTTTTTGAATATGTATATCAATACTTTGAATAAAAATAAAATTGCATATGATGTGTTGTTATTTTGTATTGACTACATTACCCCCAATATAAACATCCTGCACAACACGGCTCCACACTGGCTCCACACAGCTCCACACTGGCTCCACACAGCTCCACACGGCTCCACACTAGCTCCACACTGGCTCCACACGGCTCCACACAGTTCCTCCACACTGGCTTCACACAGCTCCACACTAGCTCCACATGGCTCCACACTGGCTCCACACTGGCTCCACACTAGCTCCACACTGGCTCCACACGGCTCCACACAGTTCCTCCACACTGGCTTCACACAGCTCCACACAGCTCCACACAGCTCCACACAAGCTCCACATGGCTCCACACTGGCTCCACACAGCTCCACACTGACTACACACAGCTCCACACTAGCTCCACATGGCTCCACATGGCTCCACACTGGCTCCACACGGCCCCACACTAGCTCCACATGGCTCCACACTGGCTCCACACAGCTCCACATGGCTCCACACGGCTCCACACAGCTCCACACTAGTTCCACACTAGTTCCACACGGCTCCACATAGCTCCACACGGCTCCATACTGGCTCCACACGGCTCCACACTGGTTCCACCCTAGCTCCACATGGCTCCACATGGCTCCACACTGGTTCCACCCTAGCTCCACATGGCTCCACATGGCTCCACACTGGCTCCACACAGCTCCACATGGCTCCACACTGGCTCCACACGGCTCCACACAGCTCCACACAGCTCCACACTAGCTCCACATGGCTCCACACTGGCTACACACTGGCTCCACACGGCTCCACACTGGCTCCACACAAGCTCCACATGGCTCCACACTGGCTCCACACAGCTCCACACTGACTACACACAGCTCCACAGTAGCTCCACATGGCTCCACATGGCTCCACACTGGCTCCACACGGCCCCACACTAGCTCCACATGGCTCCACACTGGCTCCACACAGCTCCACATGGCTCCACACGGCTCCACACCGCTCCACACTAGTTCCACACGGCTCCACATAGCTCCACACGGCTCCACATAGCTCCACACGGCTCCACACTGGTTCCACCCTATCTCCACACGGCTCCACATGGCTCCACACTGGCTCCACACAGCTCCACATGGCTCCACACGGCTCCACACGGCTCCACACAGCTCCACACAGCTCCACACTAGCTCCACACGGCTCCACACTGGCTCCACCCTAGCTCCACACGGCTCCACACTACATCATTACCCTACATAAATGGTCGTTTAAAGTTATGTGTTCATTGTGAATTTTGCGTCGGATGTAGAAACATGCCTCAGCATTGTACTTTGTGTGATATACAATTCGATAAAACATTCAACTATAAACGGCACATGGAATCGAAACATAGTCCCGACAAGACATGTACAGTACTGGGAGGGTGATTTGGTACTCAAACCCTGCGGGAGCGGAAAAGTTTAAGCCCTGTCGCTCAAAGCCGCGGGATGTTCGCAGGGTGTTCGCGGCGGGTTCGCGGCGGATCCGCGGCGGGTTTGCGGCGGATCCGCGGCGGGTTTGCGGCGGATCCGCTCGACAAATCAGCCGTCATAGTCCTTCGATGACAGGCGACATGGATTAAGTCTTCCAGGCTACCTGTATACGTAATTTTCAAGAAGCAGTCTTCAGTACTGCCTGTGTAAATATAACATGCGTCCGTGAATACCAGTTTCGCATTCAGTCATTTATAGATGATCTACGGTGAAATCGTATTCGAAAGTGTTGGTATTTAGTTGTAAAATGCAAAGAATTTGTCGTTACTGTAACACATCAACGTTAGCCGTAAATTATGTGTCGTTCAATCCATGTTGAAGCTGACAATGTTTCAATATATCGAGGAAAACACTTTTGCTGATCTTGATGCAAATGGCGCTGTGTAAGTGAACTCTGAGAGGCTCACATACGAGTACGTTATAAATATAAATGAAAATATCTGAATGCGTACCACTTTTATATTGTGAATGACGATGTGGCTAACAACAACTAAGTTTGATGACACAGAATATATATATGTTTTAGTAACTACATATTATGTTTATGTTCGATAACACAATATTTTATGTAACAAATGAATGATAGACAACACAGATGAAAATACGGCCTGAGACAGATGTCTGCTTATTATAATGTTTAAGTCATTATTGTCAGTGTGATTTTAATGCATTAAAATGTAAAGCATTAATGGAATGAAATATGGTAATAAAAAAATAATCACATGCACAGTGACACTTACACTGCGGTCGGTATTGACGATCTGCGGGGTCTGATTTTTGCCGAGTCTCTACGATTTTGCTATTGTACAGGTAATAAATAACTGTCTTATGTGCTCAATTATGATTAAATATATTTATACAAGTGCGGTAACGAGCGAGTTTATATGTCTGTTTATACCCCATACATTAATTTTATGAATGTGCAGTGACATTCTCAAACGATTGAAACTTCGACGATGTCCTTTGTAAAAATCCTCTTGACATGTCAATCACACTTGTGGCAACAAATCTGAGAGTATATGGGCGGAGCTACATGTATAATAGGCTGTGCCTGATTAGGGTGTATCATCAGGTAAACTGTCCACCCCATTCGATGCAGGTATCCCAGCAATCTATTGTCTAATTAATTCTCTGTAAAGCCGTCTTACGCTAGCATTTATGAGAATGTTACACAAAAACATAAGGGTATAATTTCACAATATTTACATTAAAAATAAAAAAAATATATATATTTTACGGAAGCTGTTATCCCGTGTATTTGTAGTTACTTATTGAAATAATACACGAACACTAATTGTTGAAATTTAAAATTTGTAATTTCATTTATTTATTTCAACCAGGTATCCATGTTTCAACGTGTGTACCTTACGCAACAAAACTTTCTGCATTAAATTCGTTGTACGTTCATAAAACGATTGTCATATATTTGATAAAATAATCTTAATGAATACCAAGCCAATGTTAACATTTAAATTACTACATCCGTAAATATTAAATCTATAGCAACAATAACATTGCGTTCCTAAAACTGAAATATGTTTATGATTTAAGAAAATTTCACAAGGCCTAAACATCGCATTCGGAAATTAAAGGAAAACGGCAGGTGTCATATACTAGAAATCCTACACGTAAGATGTGAGATACAGGTAGTAAACATGGACCAACTATAGCCTAAAATCCTTCTGGATAACAACATACTGCCCACAGGTAAAAAAAAAACCTTGGGGGCTGATGGAGTCATTGCGAAACAGGTATACTCTCTATTGTAATTAAAATATGTGATTGGCAGGTGTTAGCTGCAGGTGAAAACATTTCTATAACGGTAACTAC
This sequence comes from Pecten maximus, assembly GCF_902652985.1. NCBI lineage: Eukaryota > Metazoa > Mollusca > Bivalvia > Pectinida > Pectinidae > Pecten > Pecten maximus. Next base: position 24,561,216 of record NC_047027.1, read on the forward strand.
ACGACCGGTAATTGTCCTGTGTATAGAGAATTAATCTATATCGCTTTAACTAACTTCAAGTATGATTAGATTACGCGATATAGAGATTTTTTTCTAGAAAAAATGATAAACCATTTATAACTCATCTATAAGATCCGTTTTATAGATCGTTTAGTTTAGTTTCTTTTGGATTTGGGCGGTAATAATTTGGAATATTAAATCATTATGATTTTCTAGCAAATTTGCAATGATTGTGGTAAAAATAATCAAGATAATGATATATATATCATACTCATCTCCGATATTCTCGTAACATAAGGTAAATACTTTCTTCTTCTGGAACTCCTTTGTTACCTACCAGTTTCAAATTACATGATCTAATATCAGGCTTCCTTGGACGTAAAATAGACTGGTAGAGGAAGAACGAAATAGTTCACATTGTTTGGACGGTGCAATTTGTAGGTCTTGGTCGTAATGGTGATGTCTTTGTTTGTACGTTATTTTGGTTTGCTTCCAAAATAAAAGGGACGGGAAAGATTCCTATATTATGCTTATTACTAATTAAATATGTTAAAATGTATTTTATAGATTTTTTTTATCACATACACATGTCAGATGACACCAATGCATTGTTTTTCTCACAATAAAGAGAAAACATTGGACTATGCATACACATCATTCTGTGGTCTATATATCTTAAACAATATTTTATTTGACAATTTCCATTTAACAACATATATACAACATATAAAGTATACACACTTAGATCAATCCTGCCATGAATTCGAAGGCTATACTATTTCTTTGCTGGCCAAAAGCAAGCACCTGAAATCAATTAATTAATTAATCAATCGATTTTCAAATTAATTAACTACTATATATATAGTTTGGAAAATATGAACACGGATTTCGATATCTACTGGTTATATAAACGCACCGAAGTGTATGTCTATGCTATTCGCCACGCCAGAGTCGTCCCTGTAAACCACAAGTAGCATATCAACATATATATATAAATAATGATAGTAAGAAAAAACGCAACGTCTTTAAGCCGCGTATTTAAATTTCGGATTGTTCAAATAATGTTACAGTCTATGAAACCCGCTACAAAAAGTCAAAAACAAAATAATAATAAGTTTTATTGATGAAGATAATTTTTTTTAAACAACAACGAAACAAGTTTAGCAAAAGCATGTGGACCAGGTATGTACAGAGTCCCCGCGTGGACAAAGTAATTATCTGATGTTTATCGTCTTTTCTTCATTCACGGGTCGTACATGTACAACAGTCATGTTACAAGCAGAATACTTCAGATATATGTTATGACTAAACTGAACTTTGCTAGATCACATAGAAATAAGTCCGTGATCTTTCAAAAAAACTAACCCCTTATGTGGCCTCCCAGAGGTCATGGCATCTGAGGTCATGCACAAAGCGCCATCTATAAACAGGTCAGCTAAATCTATACTGAACAACCAATGAATTGCAGATCATTTAAAACACATCATTTAACAACGGAAGCAATTGAGACGTTAAGCGAGTTTCGTAGACTCACTATACGATATCCAGATGCTTTTTTTACTTAGTTATATACATGGTCATCACGGAGAACCGTATCACTTCGAACTCGAGTCTTACGTTTGGAATAGTGAACACTTGCATGTAAGTCACAAAATCTACCAATCGTCTCAACTGCTAGCGGTCATACACATCCCTCAAGTCTTTGCTGCCGGAGCGATCTCGCCGCGATGTCGCTGCGGGAGCGATCTCGCCGCGATGTCGCTGCGGGAGCGATGTCGCCGCGGGGTCGCTCGGGCGACATCTCAGGGGGATTTTAATCCCCTCCGCTCGATCTCCGCTCGTCGCTCCCGCAGGGTTTGAGTACCAAATCACCCTCCCAGTACTGTATGTGCTCGCTTTGCCCCATGTCGTTTTCGAGAGTAGACTCATTAACTCGTCACATGAAGTCAATACATCCAGAGAAACAAATCACAAATACTGCCGTATCCTCGTGGTGGGAGACAGAGAGTTTACTCCCCTTTACCTCTCGTACAACTATCCTCATCAGCGGTGCTACACAAAGTGGTAAGACGTATTTCACCAAACGACTGATAGACAATGCAAAGGGTATGTTTACAACGCCACCAGACAAGATCGTTTATGCTTACATGGAATATCAACCTATATTCGACGATATGAAAAACAATGGAGTCATCTTGCATCAAGATTTACCAGACAAAGACCAGATCGAATATTACTCTAATGGAGTGCGACACATGATTATCGTGTTGGACGACTTGATGCTCAAAATTACCCAGTCTGACGAATGCGTTCAGTTATTCACTGTGAAATCACATCATCGAAACATTACGTGTGTTTACCTGACACAAAACCTCTATCCTCCAGGGAAATATGCACGATCTATATCTTTGAATTGCATGAACATCGTGTTATTCCGTAACTATCGAGATGCGAGACAGGTGTTGACCTTTGGTTATCAGATACTTCCTGGTCAGTCCTCTTATTTCAAAGACGCATACGAGAAAGCGACCAGTAAACCTTACGGTTATCTTTTCATTGACCTCTGTCCTCATACGGATAAAAAATATCAGCTACGTACCAACATCTTTCCCAACGAAGACTGTACTGTGTATGTCCCAAAGGTATAAAAGACCTTCGATAATTAGTGGAGGTCAGTCTTGTCAAGATGAGTGGACGTGTAACACAGCATTCGGGTTTCCTGAACTTTTTGTATATCGCTAACCCTAAGCAAAGAAAGGGGATCGTACAGTACATTACCGAATCACAACTTGATGTATTGGCCTTGATAGCTAAAAATATTTTGCAAAGCAATATCCCAGTCAGTGGTGCTTATATAAAGAAGCTGAAGCGATGCAAATTAGTCATTAGGTCTCTTGCTAGTCGTCAAGTCAGTCGGACTAGAAAGAAAGCAGCTTTACTGAGACATATTGCTCTACTACCACTCCTCATAAAACCTGCCTTGCCTTTAATCAATAACGATGGCTAAAGAATTGATACTGATTCCAAAGTTCAGGTACGAATCTCTCATCAAGAGCCCTAGATACGAAACTGGGGAGAAGAACGCTGTATACGAAACCGATGATAACAGCCAAAACACTGATACAGATGGAATGGAATCTACCTTGGAATACATTGTCCCTAAAAACCGATTACGTTAAACCTGTGGGCTTTTGAATTTCCTAAAGCAACACCGAGGAAAAGAGTTAAACTGGAACATGAATGGTGAGCTGATTGTACGTGGAGATGTCATTACTGGATCTAACATTGTCGACCTGATCAAAGATGCAGTGTCCAGTCATTCGTCAAAGGAACTCATTGGACAGAAACAGTTTTACCAAGTGCTGACAGACATGCTTACACCCATTGGATTTATTGTAAAAAAATCACAGATTGGATCCGGAAATATGGTCGTGTCAGGGAAACTGAAAAACGGACCACCCGGTTCAAAAGAGAAATTTAAATGGATTCCTTATTGATTTAAATAAATTTTGTCGATTTAATCCTTGCATTCTTTGTCGTTTGTTGAACACTATCTTCGCACACTATATTAAAAAAACAGCGAAAACCAATTTCAAGCTCACACATTAGTATTAATGAACTTAAAATCCGTAGGGTACAGTATCCATATCTGGTAATAGGACCGGCTTTGTATAGACTTTCTTATACTTCTTTCTCTCTTCTCTATTGAATAATTTTCTTTTACGTTTTCCACGGTATATTTTGGATGGATTGACGAGGGTAACAAAGTCTATTTTGTCGGGTGTCGTGGGGCAATTATTATCCCAATTTGGACCCCTTTCATGTTTTGACTGAGATGTAAATCAGCTTGAGGTAACGGAGCAGTTTTATGAATGTATAGAATTTACTATGCCGACAGATAGTGATAGCGTTACGCCTCATTAACTTTGCGATAGAGATGGGCGTACATGAGACCTATTGTTAGGACAACGCATATTCAATTACTTCATCACCGATGACTTAAGCACATGTTACACCTAGCAATATACATAGGTAATTTGATTTTCTTTAACAAACTCCCTAAACATTGGGTTCATTAATTAAAGTATTGTTATTTTTCTTCACTTACTACAATACCGGATCGTCAAGTTAATACTGTTGTGTCGAAAAATCATCGAACACATTGAATTTGTAGATATAAACAGTTTAGTTATCAATTTTTTAGAAGAATTTTAAGTTGAAATATGCGTATTATAATACTTGAATAGATATTGTTAATAGGTTGTAAAATAAATATAGCTTGCCGACTAATGTTTTAATGTGGTAAGTGATACCTTTTTAGCTATGGTGGTGTGCCGCAAGACTCCTTTGTGTGACCTAGCCGCGGCAACCAATTATGTAAATCAAGTCTCTGACACGCGTACGGTAACGCATATTAAAAGTAACGTTTTAGATAGATGAACGTAAAAGTAATATATTCTATAAATTGGATTATTATCAATTCATGATGTAAAATGATTTATTAGGAATGTTTACAAATTTCTTCCCTGAGTTGATAAAAGGGATCGTATGATTCAATAAATAATTTTCTCATTCTCTTTCTTCACCTTTCAAACCGACAACTTAATTAATATATTTTAACAGTTTATCTTGTACGCGAACATTTCAATCATGTCCGAGTGGTGTTACAGGTGTTCAGGTGAGAGGGGAAATGACGCGCTCAAATGTAGTTGGGGTTTAAAGTTTCATAAGGTTAATTAGGTCAAGCAGGTGTTATGTGAGGGGGTCAATGACGTCAGGGGGTCTGGGGTTTAAAGTTTCAAGATCACACAGGTGTTCACGTCAGAGGGGTCAATGACGTCAGGGGGGGGGTCTGGGGTTTAAAGTATCCCAAGGTTAAGTAGGTCACACAGGTGTCACGTGAGGGGTCAATGACGCGCTCAAATGTAGGTCAAGTTGGGGGATAAAAAGTCACATTGGGGTATAAAGTGACGTATATACTACTTAGAGAGAAGTAGCAATATCTTTATGGCTGCCAGATATCTATCCTGGGGGTGGAGTGAAGTAGTAATATCTGTCTGACTACCAGATATCTGTCCTGGCGGTGGAGGGAAGTACAATATGTGTATGACAACCAGATACCTGTCCTTGGGGTGGAGAAAAGCAATAATATCTGTTTGACAAACAGATATGAGTCCTGAGAATTGAGAGAAGTAATATGTGTCAGATTACCAGATCTGTGTTCTAGGAGTGGAGAGAAGTAGTTATGTCTGTAAGACTACCAGTTATCTGCCCCGGGTGTGAAGTAAAGTACTGATGTCTGCCTGACTACCAGTTATCTGTCCCGGGAATGGAGAGATGTACTACCAGATATCTGTCCCGGGGTGGAGAGAAGTACTACCAGATATCTGTCCCGGAACTGTAAAGAAGTACTACCAGATATCTGTCCCGGGAATGTAAAGAAATGCTACCATTTATCTGTCCCGGGGATGGAGAGAAGTACTACCAGATATATGCCCCGGGAATTGAGAGAAGTACTACCAATTATCTGTCCTTGGGGGTGGAGAGAAAAAGTTATATATGTCTGACTACCAGATATCTGTCTTGGGAGTGGAGAAAAGTAATAATATATGTTTGACAACCAGATATGTGTTCCTGGAGTGGAGAGAAGTAGTAATGTCTGTAGGACTACCAGTTATCTGGCACAGGTGTGACGGAAAGTACTGATGTCTACCTGACTACCAGTTAACTGTCCCGAGACTATACAGAAGTACTACCAGATATATGTCCCGGGAATTGAGAGAAGTACTACCAGATATCTGTCTTGGGAGTGGAGAAAAGCAATAATATATGTTTGACAACCAGATATCTGTCTTGGGAGTGGAGAAAAGCAATAATATATGTTTGACAACCAGATATGTGTCCTGGGAGTGGAGTGAAGTACAATATCTGTCTGACTACCAGATATCTGTCCCTGGTGTGGCGAAAAATACTACCATATATCTGTCCCTGGGGTGGCGAGAAATACTACCAGATATCTGTCCCTGGGGTGGCGAGAAGTACTACCAGTAATCTGTCCCGGGACTATACAGAAGTACTACCAGATAATTGTCCCGGGGATCGGAGAGAAGCATTGATCTCAGTCTGGCTACCAGTTGTATGTCCCGGCGATGGAGAGAAGTTCTCATGTCTATCTGACTACCGGATATCTGTTCCATGGATAGAGAGAAGCACTGGTGTCAGTGTCACTTCCAGTTTTATTTCCCGGGGGTTGGATAGAAGCAGCGATGTTAGAATGACTACCAGATGTCTGTCGCGTGGATCGAGAGAAAAACGGATGTCTCTATGACTACCCTATATATCTGTATCGGGGATGGAGAGGAGAAGTGATACTAGTCTTACTACCAAATATCTGTCCCAAAGTTGAAGAAAAGTAGTAATGTTTGTAAGACTACATATATATGTCCCGGGGATGGGGAGAAGTAGTAATGTCAGTCTGACTACCAGATGTCTGTCCCGGGGGTAGAGAGAAGTAGTAATATCTGTCTGACTACAAGATATCTGTCCCGGGGGTGGAGAGAAGTAGTAATATGTGTCTTACTACCAAATATCTGTCACAAAGGTGAATAAAAGTAGTAATGTTTGTAAGACTACCAGGTATCTGTCCCGGGATGGACAGAAGGATTGATATCCGTCTGACTAACATATATATGTTTCGGGGCTTGGGTGGAGTTGTAGTGTCTGTCTGACTAACAGATTATATCCCTGGGGTGGTCTATCTGTTTAACATATGTCTATCCCGGGGGTAGAGTGAAATTACAATGTCTGTCTATAGAACATATGTCTATCCTGGTAGTAGAGTGAAATTACAATGTCTGTCTATAGAACATATGTCTATCCTGGTAGTAGAGTGAAATTATAATGTCGGTCTGTAGAATATCTATCTATCCCGGGGGTAGAGTGAAATTATAATGTCTGTCTATAGAACATATGTCTATCCCGGGGGTAGAGTGAAACTATAATGTCTGACGACTGTAGAACATATATCTATCCCGGGGTGGAGTGAAAGTAAAATGCCTGTCTTCCTAACCGATATTTGTTCCGGGTAGAGTGAAATTCTAATGCCTGCTCTAGTTATTAAAAACTTGTTTACACAACTGCATTTCGATGATTATATTCATTCATATTCATTCTTATGTGTACATATATCACCAATAAAACTACAACGAACAACACAAAACACTCGTACATCTTACCTTGGCTCCCGAAGGGGTGTAAATCGTCTCCTGTCATCATTCAACAGGACGCCATTGTAAAATCACTCCTTAGGACATGATATATATATATAAAAAAAACATGTACCATATCACTTCTTTGTTTACATTATCACATACAGTAACGTGCACCATGTGTGTGCATCAATGCTGAAGAGTCATAGATGTTCTCAATCTACAGGTACATACGTACTACTTTTAGGATTTATTTTTTATGTTACGGACGAATGGTTAATACGTTTGTTAATCATTTGGTTAATTCGTGGGCTAATCCGTTGAATGGACATTTTTTCTCGTAGATTATAACCATTCCCATCGCAGCATCATTACAGCTTAGTATCTTTCCTAAGGTCACTTACGAAAGGAATATTCAAGTACTTTGATTTTGATTTTTAAGTTGAGAACAAACCTTAATAATGCGACAAAAGAAATATGTGACCCATTTTTGTAAAATTTAAAATTTTCTGTCACAAATTATCAAGATATCGCAAAATAATGAGATTGAACATTTTTCATATTTTTTCATGGTTAAGGAACCCATGTAAAACAAATACATAGTAGTAATAGTTTACTGTTGTTTATCGATAATGGTGTATTATTGTTTTCACAAAATACTACACATACTGTTTATCGATAATAGTATATCATTGCTTTCACTCATTCTATACTTATTATGTATTCCTACGGAGTGACATAGAACTTGAAGGGGATTCCCCGACCTTTTCCTATTTCATTTAAATACACGTAACCTTCGTAAAACAAACCTAAAATAAGCCTACAACACCAAGCTAGAACTGTATTCCTATACTGACGGAATCCCTGAAGACAGTAGTATACAGTCTCATATACAAAAAAAAACTGGTTTACTAGCGACATTCATGTATAGGCAAATTAAACACGGAATGTAAATACTGGAATGTGACTCATAGTTTAAAGTACAACCACAATCGTCATACACACAGGTACGCGTGTACACATTTTGTAAGTTTACGAGTTATTCCCCTTTAAACATCTCCCCACAATGAACATTGTTTCGTTTCTATTTCAATTAGAAGCTACTGTTTGTGGGCATATTAGTATTTTCGTCTGTTATTCTCGTGAAGATACTGACAGCTGACGGAAACAGCAAATAAAACAGGCTGTAGAGAGGAGGTGTAAGATGGCGACATTGGTGTTTATGATCACCATGTTGAGTATATGAGATTTACTTTCTTTAAATGAGAGAAATAAAGATAGGGTCAGGTCTAGATTCCTAATCATATAATTTATATTTGATTGTAAATAAAAACTACATCACAAAAAAGGAAGAACTGTCCGCTGATTTCGAACAACGCACAAAGCATGCATACATACATGGACCTATCTTTAAGATTTGGTTGTATCGATGCAACGTTTACAACTCGAGGTAAGGTATCAGACAAGAAAAGCTAAATGAGGAAAGCTTCTTAATGTAATATACCGCGGTACATTATTATTACAAAGACACCCGAGTCCTTCGAGTTCCTCTAATTTGAATCCACATCAATATATTTACATTCTGTGTTGCATTTGCATATATGTCGTTAGTAAACAAATTGTATTCATGAGACTGTATACTACAATTTACAGTGATTCGGTCAGTGCAGGAATACAACTCCAGGTGTTGTAGGTTAAACAATGGCCGCCAGTTTCTTTCGCCCTAGAGAGCTTTCGAATGCTCGCATTTATTAACAGAAGCCACAACGAAAAAAAAAAACGTCTCAAGTTATGAAATATCATTTTATTATTAGAAAAATATAGTTAAAACGAAATTAATGTAAGCGCCATTCTTGATCTATACGAAATTATCAAATTGTCACTGTCACACTCACAGGGGGCAGGGGGCTCGTTTCCGAATTTTCAGAAATGCAAGACACGACAACATTAAAAGCCAAGCATTTATAAAAAAAAATCTTGTAAAAAAATCGGGAGTATCGACATAGTTTCCGGTTGTGTATGTATACGAGATTTTAGTTTTGTGGTTATTCACTGATGTCAAAGGCCTACCTCACAAAATCGAGCCCCTGTGAAGCTGAAAATCGTTTGCTAAGTTAGCGACACTGATGTGACCGGTGAGACTGGAATCTGTTTCGAACGAAAGATCCTAGGAACCGTTTTTACCTACTATCAAGACGACTTTAATTTATAATCTAAGAGTTGATATTCTTCTGAAAATAACGTAAATCCAGTCGATAGAAACATACGTGTATCCGAGGAATCGAGTCTGTTCTGTGCAATGCCCGTTCAACGCTGCATCACTTCTAAATGTTAACCTATAATTGCGCAGAAAAAACGGTTTCGATTTTAAACAATCAGAAATTATGCAATTGTGAACAATTTGACGGGACCTACAAACGTATATGAAATATAATATAAACCCAAATTTGTGTAAAAACATTTTATGTGTTTGCTATTAATAACGTTATAAGGGATTATATCATTCCTTCTGGAAATTTCGACTGTTCCGGTATTTGAACTTGATGACGTCAGTAATAGGGTAAGCGTCCAACATATAGTAAATAAAAAATCTTTATGAATGTAATTATAAGTATTGAACTGTTATACCAAATGGTAGTATACAGTCGATATGAATACGATTTGGGTGACAGATAAATATTTCATGTCGCCTTACCTAACGGCGACATTCTATTTATCTGTCACCCAAATTGTATTCATATCGACTGCATACTACCATTTGGTAACAGTTCAATGCTTAGATATTAATACATTAGGGGTATTTCCTGAGTGTCATATAGCGCACTCTGGTATGTTTATTAATGTGAACAAATTAGTCACGTGATCCCAAATTAAACTCACTGTTCCAACAATCCTTTGTTTTGTCTCCCCTAACATGCCTTCATCGGAACATACAAAAAAAACTTCACTCATGATCAGTAGTGATTTCTCTTATTCCCGAACGTTTTTGATAGCGGCTATGGCAACGGATAAAGCTTCCCAAGAAATATACTGATTTGGTCTGATTTAAACATATTTGTATTGCCATAAATTGAAGCAAATGGGATTGGACACAAGTAATAAAATAAAAACATTCATTAAAGCCCTTCCATAAATGATCACACAAGTTCAATATTTGGCAAAAAAAATTAAGGTCATCAATCAAATGGATTGATAACATTGCTTGAAGCATACATTGTTTACATGCAAACAATATTTCCAGTATGTGCTTAAAATGTGCCTGGTTGAAGTTGAGAAAAATAAAAGAATGTACATCGATTCAACATAAAAACAAGAGGCCCATGGGCCTTAACGGTCACCTGACTCTAAATTAAAGACCCTTATACTATTGTAGTATGCATTTTATGTAGCGAGTCGAGTAAGGTGGCACTGTTAGCCATGGTGGCCATCTTGGAATTTGAATCAACCAAATAAATAACAACACTTGATCATGACTATCTAAAGAATCATTTCTGGTAAGTAAGAGCTGAATCCCGCTGGTGGAATTTGAGAAGAAGTTTGAAATAGGTGTTGTTCAGAAAAACCATGATTGCCCAATCATGTTACGAAATGGCTGCCGTGGCTGCCATGTCAAAGTTTTTACGAGGCAGAAAAATAACAACACTTTGTTGGCTCCCCTCCCTAAACATCCTCACTAATTTCCAGCCAAATGGCACCAGTGGAATTTGAGAAGAAGTTTAAAATGTGTTTTAGAAGATGGCAGCTATGGCGGCCATTTTGGATTTCAAATCGACCCGAAAAATAACATCACTTGGTCAAGATCATCTCGGGATCATTTCAGGCAAGTTTCAGCTCAATAGCACTGATGGAACTTGAGAAGTTTTTTAAAATGTGTTTTTCAAGATGGTGGCTATGGCGACTATTTTGGATTTTGGATTGGCCCGAAAAATAACAACACTTGGTCGGGATCATCTCAGGATCATTTCAGGCAAGTTTCAGCTCAAAAGCACTGGTGGAAGTTGAGAAGAAGTTTAAAATTTGTTTTCAAGATGGCGTCTGTGGCGGCCATCTTGGATTTCTGACGGACCCGAAAAATTGATCATTTCAGACAAGTTTCAGCTCAATAGCACTGGTTGTACTTGAGAAGAAGTTTAAAATGTGTTTTTCAAGATGGCGGCTATGGCGGCCATCTTGTATTTCGGATTGGCCCGAGAAATAACAACACTTGGTCAGGACCATCTCAGGATCCTTTCAGACAAGTTTCAGCTCAATAGCGCTGTGAGTTGAGAAGAAGTTTAAAATGTGTATTGAAGATGGCGTCTGTGGCGGCCATCTTGGATTTCTGACGGACCCGAAAAATAACAACACTTGGTCGGGATGATCTAAGGATCATTTCAGGCAAGTTTCAGCTCAATAGCACTGGTTGTACTTGAGAAGAGGTTTAAAATGTGTTTCCAAATGGCGGCCATCTTGGATTTCGAATTAGCCCGAAAAATAACAACACTTGGTCGGGATCATCTCGGGATCATTTCAGGCAATTTTCAGCTCAATAGCACTGGTGGAACTTGAGAAGAAGTTTGAAATGTGTTTTTCAAGATGGCGGCTATGGCGGCCATCTTGGATTTCGGACCGACCGGAAATATAACAACACTTGGTCGGGATCATATCAGGATCATTTCTGGCAAGTTTCAGCTCAACAGCACTGGTGGAACTTGAGAAGAAGTTTAAAATGTGTTTTTCAAGATGGCGGCTATGGCGGCCATCTTGGATTTCGGACCGACCGGGAAAATAACAACACTTGGTGGGGATCATATCAGAATCATTTCAGGCAAGTTTCAGCTCAATAGCCCTGGTGGAACTTGAGAAGAAGTTTAAAATGTGTTTTTAAGATGGCGGCTATGGCGGCCATCTTAGATTTCGCACCGATCTTAAAATGACAACACTTGGTCGGGATCATATCAGGATCATTTCAGGCAAGTTTCAGCCCAACAGCATTGGTGAAACTTGAGAAGAAATTTAAAATGTGTTTTTTCAAGATGGCGGCCACGGCAGCCATCTTAGATTTCGGTCCGACTCGAAAAATAACAACGATTGGTCGGGATCATATCAGGATCATTAAAGGCAAGTGTCAGCTCAATAGCACTGGTGGAACTTGAGAAGAAGATTGAAATGTGAAAAGTTTACGGACGGCGCACGGCGCACGGCGGACGACGACGGACGAAGCACGATGGCTATAGGTCATCCTGACCCTTCGGTCAGATTACCTTAAAACCATGATTGCGCAATCATGTTACAAAATGGCCGCCATGGCTGCCATGTCGAAGTTTTTACGAGGCTGAAAAATTAACAACACTTTGTTGGCTCTCCTTCCTTAACATCCTCACCAATTTCCAGCTCAATGGCACCTGTGGAACTTCGGGTCAGATGACCTAAAAATGTCCCAAAATTTAAAATCTTTGGTATCGAGGAAAATGAATATAAAAAAATTTGCAATCATTTGGGATCGTTTTCAAGAGAGTAAGTTGCACGAATTCATCGATGCATTCAAAGTTATATCAGACGGGACTTTCATGTGCGAGAATAATATCGAAAGTTTGTAACTTGCTCATGTAGACAAAGTTATTGACTTTTCGCTAATTATATATATATATATAATACACCATATTTCATTTTTTTTTTTTTTTGCAAACGGATCAGAAATCGGAGATCGCAGTGTGTTACGCGTGCGTGACCGTTTAAATATATTATTCGATTTGATTAAAACATGTTTCATTTGCATCAATATATACAAAAGGATTGGGCAAAGGCTTTCAAACTTATATGAAGCCATTTCCCAATTATATATATGTTTTTAGATCTTCCCACAAATGACAATCACAACATGGGACCATCGCGAGCATACATTAGAGAACTGTGAAATTAACCCTAGTGGTGCTGAACGGGTATATATCTGATCCATCGGTTGGGTGCTGAACGGGTATATATACCCGCCAGAGAAAAATGGGAAAACCCCCAGAGATCGGTGGCTTAAAATACAAGTTTGAGTCTGAAATAAAAAAAAATGACTCACGTGTGCCTAAAAGCTAAGAATCTTAACAATTTAGTTACTGAAGATCAAAGCCCAATACGTCGTAGTTCTGAAACAACCATAACGTAACCACTGGGAATCCTCCGCTTCGTCTGCAACTACGATATTTTTAGCTCAGCGGAAGGCTTTGAAGTTTCGACGAATGCGCATGGGTTGTGAAAGTAGATGACGTAATTTTACCGCCAATGTCGGAAACAGGTGCTCTGTTACTATGAGGAATAATGCTATTTCTCGGCTAATTTACAAACAAGAATTGAGGTATGTACAATAACACTGAGTCTATCGATGTTCTTCGTGATTTTGTTTACGTTTTAATTCGATCTTATTGTCGTTGTTTACAGACAAGTAAAAAGGATCGAAGCTAATAGTCGTCCTGAAGTAATGTCATGCGCAGTCATTGACTTCTTAGTCAATCGGTTAATTAAATTCGATGTCCTGTTGTCTTCGGCGGAATACATGAATATTAAATCACTGAAATATGATATTTGTATTGGTGTTGTCATTTACCATTACTGGCGTTTGAAATAAAGCATAAGAATCATGCTAAAACCAGACGAATTTATCTCGACTTTCACTTTGACCAAACACCGGAAGTGCTCGTCGCAGATGTAAACAACATGGCAGGCAACTTTACGATCGGTCAAGTCTTACCAGAGTTTCAAGAGTTATTTGACAAAATATTTGATGATGAAGATAGCGATGAATTTGACGGGTTCGATATTGATGAGGAGAATAACGACGGCGATTTATTGGGGTCATTTGCTGAAGATACCTGGATAGAAGGCGGTAAAACTCCCATGGGGTTTACATTCACGGGGAATGCTGGACCTAAGAACTTGCCTGAGCGAGAGACTGGATCATTATCCATTCTTGACTACTTTGAAGCGGTTTTCACAGACGGTATTCTGGATACAATTGTCACTGAAACCAACAGGTATGCCAACATTAATATCCAAGGACATCCAGAGCCTACTCAGCACTCCCGCTTCAAGAAATGGACTCCACTGACCCATGGTGAGATGAAGGCTTTTATAGCAGTGGCAATTGCAATGGGAATTATAAAGCAGATCAACATGCAGGACTATTGGTGCACTGACTCTGTAGTAAGTACGCCATTTTTTTTCTTCTGTGATGCCCCGTGATAGGTTCCTGTCGATCATGAGTTTCTTGCACTTGTCCAACAACACTTTGGCTGTTCCCCGTGGCGAGGAAGGTTATACTCCTCTTCAAAAACTTGGTTCTCCCTACCAAGAGCTTCTTCAGAGATTCCAGGAAGTCTACAATCCTAGTCAGTGTGTAGCAGTAGATGAGGGAATGATTGCTTGGAGGGGGAATTTGAAGTTTAGGGTGTATAGTCCGGACAAACCAATCAAGTACGGAATAAAGCTTTACATGCTCTGTGACTCTAAGAATGGATATTGTTCGCGAGTGGAGCTGTATACTGGTCGTCCATCAGAAGTCAGCGAGTACGGGGCGACTTATGATCGTGTTATGCGGCTGGCCGAACCATACCTTTTGAAAGGTTACAAGATTTACATGGACAATTACTTCAGCAGTCCAGCACTATTTTATAACCTGTGGCTGAATGGTACCCTTGCTTGTGGAACGTTACGCAGCAATCGGAGAGGAGTTCCAGACAAGATGAAAAATGCTCATCCATGCAAAGGCCAGATGATGGCATTCAACAATGGAACTTTAGTGGCAGTGAAGTTTTCCGATAAAAAAAGAAGTCTGTCTCCTAACAACAATCCATGAAGGTATGTACCTATTCAGAAATTGCTTATGAAGTTATATCGTGAATACACTCTTGTGCAATACAGTTTTTGACTTAATATACATCACGCTTTTGGCCTATGATCTGCATTTCTTTTTGGATTACATTGTTGATGTCTGCAAACCTTTATCAATGGTATACTATTGATTTGTCAGTTTTCAAATATTTGATCAATTTCATATTTGTATAATCGCATGGCATTTTGCTTATATTGAAACTCGGTGATGAATGAATAATGCTACAAGTATTACAAGTAAGGTTTGCTACATGTGCATTATTTTACTAATTTTCTGGTAATATTACTGACATTACTTTGAGCTCCCTCTGAACTATGAAATATCTCTATGTTGATTCCAATATTAAGTTATTGATATCATTATGGTAATTTTATCATCAGACGTTATTATTTGACCTGTTATAAAATTTCAATGAAACAATAAATTTATCAAACTTTGTTAAAATATTCTCCATATTGCTGCTATTTAGGAAAAATGGTCAACACTGCAAAGAGAGATTCAGAGGGGAACTAGATTGCCAAGCCTGACTGTGTGTTAGATTACAACCACAACATGGATGCAGTAGACAGATGTGACCAGATGGTGGCATACGCTGGATTTGACAAAAGGACACTAAAATGGTGGAAAAAGGTCTTCTTCCACATGCTTGGTCTTGCTGTGCTTAACTCGTACATCTTGTACAAACAATAGACAGCCAACCCAGTATTGCACAGGATTTGCAGACGACAGCTTGTGAGTCAACTGGTCTCTGCTGCTGAGATCTCGGGTAAGTTTTGAAATAGTGCTGTCTGCTAAATTAACTTTAGTTACATTGTAACTCTACAAAAAAGTTTTGTGATCAGTATTACCATAAGGTTATGTCAGATTTAAGGATTCATTGATATACATATGCACACACACACACACACACAAATATATAAAAAGACATGTGTATATATATATATATATATCATAAACTTATATTTACACTCTGTATAACATGTATTTCATTATATGAACTATATAAAGTTCAATTTATACCAGATGAAATAACTAGATTATGATCAAGTTCAACAGTATTCTTTATTAAATAATAGGTTTAGTTTCAACTTACATTGAATTGTGTACTTTTATACTGATTCAGTGTAACATTTTAAGAGACACATTATGATAATCTTCATTATAATCATTGCATGCGTAAATAATCATATATATGTTTCTAATCCATAGGCCCACAGCAAAAGGGGCGGAGGAGGCAATCTGCTGAAGTGCTTCAGAGGTTGACAGCGCGGCATTTCATTGGCTACTCTCCATCAACAGGAAGGAAAGCCCATGCCAGCAGGAAATGTATTGTCTGCGGTCCAGCAGAGACTGATTTGTTCAGGTCCCAGCATCCTGGTGAGACAGTGCCGAAATCTTGTGGGAGGATGACATGTTTTCAGTGCAAGCAGTGTCAGGTAGCTCTGTGTGTTGAACCCTGCTTTGAGCTATTCCATACAACTGCAGAATTTGTGCTTGCCTACAAGCGTCAGAGGAGACAGGAGGAGGAGTAATAGCTCGTGTAGCTGAAAATGCTGTGAAATGCAACTTCCTGGATAGGACATTGGTCATTTCTCTTTAGTAACAAAATTTTAGATTATCTCCCTTGAGTAAAATAATTTCAAATTATCTCCCTTGAGTGATAAAATTTCAGATTCCATTAATCATTTCAGTTATAATTATTGTTATTGATAGAATAAAAGATATATATTGTGTACTCATATAGATAAAAGATATCTTAAAGAATTAAATAATATTATTAATTGTGTTTATTGTTTGCACTTTTTCAGGCTTAGCAGATGAAGTGCTAAATTTTTCATAAAATTGATATTCAAACCGCCATTGAATGTCTGGAATACATCATTTGGATCATTCTTGATATTTTAGCAGGAAGAGAAAAAAACGGTTTGTAAAAAATTGTTTTTGAAACAAATCAGCACTCAATGCCATCCTAATGGAAGACAATTCAGCACCACAAGGGTTAAAACAATACCTTTAAATTTTATCTTTTAAGCCACAAAATACAAATAGATCTTTTACTGTTCTGAGTCAGTGAGTGGAAAATTTCAAGGTGTTGATTTTTCTGCATTCAATTTGTAAACCTAAATAATTTTGAAATTGATTTACTTGAAAGACAAGAGGTCCAAACGCCTGGAACTAGCTTAATTTATACAATATATGGTTGTCTTTCCAAAAGCATGTTTCATGCTCAATTTAGTTAAAATTCATACAGTAGTTCAGAAGGTGTAGGCTTTCAAAGCAAAATTACAATTTTCCCCTTCTGGGTCCTGCCCCTCAGGCCCAAGGGGTTGGACAAGATTCATTTATACAAATTATGATTGCTTTCCCAAGGAAGCTTCAAACCAAAATTGGTTGAAACCCATGCAGTGGTTCAGGAGGAATAGAAGTTTCAACCTAAAAATCATTGGCTCATGCAAATCAGGACCAAGGATGGCAGGCTATATCTATACCTGATGATTTTGCTAGTTATATCAATCAAATTCTAAAAAATTACCATACATCACAAAATTGTGTTTGTCCTTAAATTGCTTGAATTAGAAGACTGCTGTCTAATCTGCAACTATAACATCTATCACTTGGAGTTAAAAGCTTACATCCTATGACTATCTCTTGTGTCGAAAGAAAAACGTTAAGCTGGTTGTTTGGTTTATATCAGTAAAGAATAAAATATATGATGCTGGTAAGTGGTAATGTGTATATCATTATTTGTTTTGTCAATCTGATTTCAAAGTTTATTACCTTTGTCCATGGTAATGGCCTTACACCATAATCATACAGGATTTCTTCTCCTGGGAGTAATTTTTCTGATAAAATATTAAATGATGATAAATTTTAGTCAAAATCAGGTTGTTTTGAAAATCATACTGGTAATCAGCCACAAAAAGCATGCTTAAGTTCAATACTGGGAATAAGATATTTTATTAGTATTTGACAAATATTGAATACATGACATTCCAGTAAAATTGAATACAAGACATTCCAGTAAAAAAGTAAGATCACAAAAGCATTACTTTCTTGATAAATAAGAATTCCACGGAACTATATGTCTCGCCTGAGCCCGCTTTGATAGTACATGTAAATATGTGTCATGTTTATAAAAAAACAAACTTAAAAGCAAAACTTTAATGTGGATCAGAACTGAAATCATTCTTTAAAAGTAGTTCAAATTCAAATCTACATGAAATCCATAACCATACCTTAAACTTATCAGCCATAGTTGTCCGTTTTCTAATTTCATTTTAGAATTGGCTTTGTTGCTGCCATGATTCACTAATCTTCCGTAAGTTCCATTGTCTGCAGTAGCATCAACACTGTTAATGATAAGAAAATGTAGTATTAAAGGCAGAAATAACCCATATTCCTTCTATAAGGAGAATTTGTGTGATCCTACATTGTACTACTTCTAAAATATCGGATTTGAATTTTTTTCACTCAAACCTACAAACTTGACTTTATAAAATAAAAACTTAATAAAAAAAAAAGTGGCCTAATGTATCAGTGGATCAAATTGTCCTTACTTTTACCATGCTTTCATTTTTTGTAACAAAAGGTAACATACCAATACTCATAATTTGCTCATAAACGTAAAATATTCAAAAATCAAGAACCTTTAGGAATACTCATCTCAGATTTATTATCATTTTCCCATTAAGCATCCTGAAGTGCGACATTTAGTTCTAAAACTTATTAAAGTAAGTGCAGTTCATCTAAGAATTGTAGCTATATAGAGAGAAACATCAAATTTAAACATGTGGAATAATTAACACTTTCTCTAAAGACAATTTCTAACATATCCATTTTGAATTATGTTGAATCCAAACTTCTGCTAAGCAGTTGTCAGTTCATGATCAGGTGAACAAGAATGACTGGCTTATGATAGTGAAAACTGAAACTGTCATCCATGAGCTAACTCTTAACCCTCCACACCTCCACCAGCCCTGCCTTAGATGAGGGTATACATGTACATGTGTATTTGCTGATGGCGACATGAATTGTAGATTTGGTGTCATGGGATTAATATTCTGTATCATTGTATCTTTCTGACAATTTGCAAGCCCTTACTATTTATTGTCTTTCATCTACTATAATCTACTCGTATGATCAGAAAGACGATTCAGACGAATATCCAGAACCATAATATACACCAAACTACACTGTAGTACATTACATGCACTTTTTCATAGGCTTAAACATACTAATCTGTGTTGTACAACTTACTGATTGACAGAAACATACAACTTTAGATAAGTGGTTTCTACAAGAATCTTTTATAATCTTAAAAATCTGTCTGTAATATAACATTTGCCTTTTTTTTAAACAAACAACACTAATATTATTTGGTCTAGATCTGATTATGTTGGTTTTTTTTGAGATCATAAAAAATTCTCGTCGCTTGTACTTACTATACCATCCCTCAACAATAATATATAAGAGGTCATGGTGCTCTAAAATAACAACAATATACTAGACATATGTCAAGAAAGGTCCATATGAAATGCTGCCTCGTAAATGCAATGGGTACATATACATGTATGAGATGAATTAGCTAAACAGTATGCTCATAAATAAATATTCACAGAATTTGCAGAGCACAAGGATTATGTCATTACTTGGTAGTACTAAAGCCTAAACATGCAGCAACCTCATTAAATATATCTGCTGAGATTGCTGAACACAGAACTAATGTAAAGTACTTGGGATAGTAAGCTAAATACCACTCTACAAGTGTGGTGAAAAATCGACAATTCCTCCCAAGGACATGAATGTTTTGCAAGTACATGTATAATGACAGACATTACAAGCATGGCTACTAATACAGCACCTCACCTCCATGTCGTCGCCTTAAAAAGGCATAAAAAGGGACATAATAATTTTAATAATAAGAGATCCCTTTGATCACTAATATTCATCAGAATCTGTTTGTGACATATATATATATATATAGTAAAACCTTGCTATATCGCAAACTTTTTTTCTCCGAGATTTTAGAGATATAACGAGTTTGGCGGTATATCGGGTGACGTTCAAACCCGAGTTTGCTGTCCAAACACTATAGCTCGTAATTTCATAACAACTGTAAACGGTAAAAAATATTCCATCGAACTGTACATAGACAAATAAATATTCCATCGAACTGTACATAGACAAATAAATATTCCATCGAACTGTACATAGACAAATAAATATTCCATCGAACTGTACATAGACAAATAAATATTCCATCGAACTGTACATAGACAAATAAATATTCCATCGAACTGTACATAGACAAATACATATTGAATAAAATTATTTTCACGGGGATGCCATCTTAATTTTCATCACGTGAATGTATGACAATCGTAACCACTTTTAACTGTGTGCATGTTCCTCCGGCCGTGGACAATTGTACCAGCTGTCCTTTGTTTTGCCTTGGATTGATCAACCGACCAAACAAACTGTTGCAGATATAAACATTTCTGAATATCTTATTAAATTGTAGAATGTTCGCGTCTTAGAAATCTGATAATATCGGATTAAATTGTAGAATGTTCGCGTTCTAGAAATCTGATAACGGTGTCGATTGCCGTCTTTTTTCATCATACATTGTCTTGAGTTTGTAAATCCGTGTCCGGGGTTTTCGTTGTTGCAAACATTGTTATTTATACTAAATTTAAATAGACAGAGGGACATATATAATGTTCACAGTTGATACCAGTTTTAAACTGAAACGATATATTTTAAAACCCGTTGTAGTTCTCTTCATGTACCTTTAGCTTTGTTACCTGTTAATTGCTTGTAAAATTTGTATACATAAATAGTCAATGTACAGTTTCATTTTTAAAATGTATCTTTTAAAATAATTGCAGCTGTGTGTTACAAAATGCATTTCTGCATTATGATATAAGTCCCTTACCCTTGTTTGATGCAGACAATTCGAAACTATTATTAGTGTATTAGCAATTCTATAACAGAGATATGAGGAATCCTTGGTGAGAGTATAACTACAACTGCTAGCTAATCTATGTCCTGTTATGGTACAAAAAATGTATTAATAAACAACTTTGTTTTCTTTTGCTAATTTAAAGAAGTGAATTTTATTAATCGTAACTTCCGAATTTTACCTGTAGAAAGATAATAATGGATTGTCCATGGTTCATTGATCCCATGTGTGCACATGCACTTACGTTGTATACAGCTCATTACCCTTCAGTGAGCAATCAGTCACGTAAAAATAACATCTAACCACACGTCCTTCTGGACAAAATTTCGGGATAATAAAGAGGTCACCATGATATTATTTTAACCATTTGTTCTGGAATATAATTACGGATGGCAGTAGGCGAGTTTGGCAGGAAACTGGGTGCATTAACATTGCGATAAACACTGTATATATCATTTTCAGTGACCCCTGAGTCGACGAAAACATCGACTGAGTCCCTAAAAGCCACCAATGAATCCCTAGCAACCACCCCGGAGTCCACGACAACCACCCCGGAGTCCATGACAACCACCCCGGAGTCCACGACAACAACCCCGGAGTCAACGACAACCGCCCCGGAGTCCACGACAACCACCCCGGAGTCCACGACAACCGCCACGGGGTCCACGACAACCGCCATGGAGTCCACGACAACCACCCCGGAGTCCATGACAACCACCCCTGAGTCCATGACAACCACCCCGGAGTCCATGACAACCACCCCGGAGTCCACGACAACCACCACGGAGTCCATGACAACAATCCTGGAATTCCCGACAACCACATCGGAGTCCATGACAACCACCCCGGAGTCCATGACAACCACCCTGTCAATACCCAAAGGCAAGCTAACTACCGATATAACCTGTGTTCACTATACATATAATGATAAAACATTCGTGATAGTGTCATAGGTATATTACAGGAACTAATTTACTTGATAATGATGGCATCATCTTCATTGATCTGGTGCTGGTGTCCAAATTACAAAACCGATAGCAGGTTATATGACCTTACATGTTATATGTGTATGTTTTATCCATATCACTATTAAAAGATAAATATAGAAAAACATTTGTTCAATAAAAAGTATTTTTTCATCCGATACATATAACATATATAAATTATCAAAGGATTTATTCAATCTCAAGTGTCTGAGGTGTCACAAAAGTCATATTTCATTATTGGTTAGTAATTACTTATGTATCAATGATATTTAAATAACCTTTAGTTATTTGCTGCAATGGACATCAGACCTATCAATATATATGTATGAATTGTGCTCATTATTTAAGGCGTGTGGTCGCTTCCGCTGTCTGCACGCTTGTAATCGTTTCTGATATTCCAAAGCGTATGGCAATAAACACTGTATATATAATTTTCAGTGACAACTGAGTCTCAAAATGCCACCAATGAGTCCCTAGCAACCACCCCGGAGTCCATGACAACAACCATGGAGTCGATGAAAACCACCCTGTCAATACCCAAAGGCAAGCTAACTAGTGATATAACCTGTGTTCACAATATATAATGATAAAACATTCGTGATAGTGTCATGGGTATATTACAGGAACTAATTTACATGATAATTATAGCGTCATCTTCATTTGATCGTTGTCGATATTCAAACGCGTATGGTCACTGTCGCTGCTTGCACCCTTGGGATTCTCTTCGATGCTTCAAGGCTAATAGTCACTTGGACTGCCTGTACCCTTGGACGTATCCTCGACACACCAAGACTTGTGGCCGATTCCGTTGTCTGTACCTTTGGTATTCTCCTCGATATTCAAGGGGTTATATTCACTTCCGCTGCTGGCACCTTTGAAATCCTCCTCGATACTCCAGAGGTTACGCTTACTTACGCTGTCTGCACTTTTGAAATCCTCCTCGATACTCCAGAGGTCTGGTTGTCTAATTAAAGTTATTGATGTTTTAGTGACTTCAGAATCAGATATTACGACAACGATGAGGATAACGACACCCGTCCCAACTTCTGACCCGATCACTACCAAAAGAGTACTACCAGTATACCCTGTACCAGAAGGCGAACGAATGGAACCAAGCTCAGTCAAGATGAACGTCAAAGTATCATCACGCAACTGAAGGCGGAGCTCGCTGTCATGAAGAACAGCACCTCCTCCTATCGGCGTAAACGAATCAGCGTGTACGAATCAAGGCCCTCCAGTATGGTCATCGGGGGCGTGGCCAGTATCATCATGTCAGTCGTGATTGGCTGGATTATCGTGCCTGACTTTGTCATGATGTGTGCGTTTCTGCTGAAATATTTACGTTTAAGTAAATAGATCTGCAGTATAGTAGAGCATAGTTGACACCCATATAGGTATATGTTTTATTCATGCGCAATGCAGGGATTGAGGTGTCTGTGAGGTTCTGAGGTTGCTTCTCTTTAGTTTTCTGTTCTAGTGACATTGAACATCCCTACGACTAGGCTCGCTGTATCCCACTTCATGTTGATCGTAGATGCATTTCCCTAGCAACCGTCCTGATATGATTCCGGTTGTTGCTTGAATGTTAAACACCTTAAAAAGAATCTGAATGGTTCGCCTGCTGTCGAACTATGTACAAACATGTTGTATGTTTATAATAATTTTGTCTCTTATTCTGAATATCGTCAATATGTTTATCGCTTGGATCATTTCAGGCTTAGTAACAAATGTAGTACTATGAGCTACATGCAAATGCACGCATAGGAGACAAGATAAGATTCAGAGAGAGTTTGTTCTATTTGATGTAGACGATTCCAACGGTATTTAATTCTTTCTATACGCAGTTTCCATCATCAAGCGCAATCTTTTAGTTTACGTATTGTGATGTATAGTTTGATTAGGTCTATATCATTCTTTGTATCAGTCAGTGTTAATTTCAATAGAACAGAGATCACGGGATTTGTTGTTACTTTTTTTTCCTTCAAAGAAATGTCATGGCCATCGATTGGCTACTATGTATATTATCCTCTTAACTGATATGTGTATATCTGGAGAATTGAAGCAACAAAACAGTTAAAAGATCAAACATGCTGATGAGTTAATACCGGTTCAGAAGTCAGTGACTTATGTGCCCGTTGTGCAGATTATGGTGATAGTAACGCGGTCTGTGTAACAACATTGACTTTTTCTAATAAATCCCCTCGAGATGAAATACTGTGTTAATGGTTATACATTTATTGTTAAACTTATCGTGAATTTGAATGATGCATACATATTACACAAAATGATCCGGCCTATGTTATTGCAACTTATCATCGTCCCCTCTACAATACAAGTGTACATAGGGACAAAAATAGCAATTTCCTAATAATAATCAGCATATACTATACTGTTACGAGAACATGTTTATTGGGTCTACTGTTTGATCAGCTGATTGAAGCTTGTGATGTAAATTGTGGTATATTATTCAACGACCCATCATTTCCTGTAATTCAAAGTCGAATCAAGACTGTGTCACGTTCTCAAACTGAGAACCGAGGTAGTGAAAACGTAACCATTACAAATAATCAACGATGTACATATATGTATCACGTTTAAAAATTCATATTGCTCAATAAAGATACATGATATAGATCTTTATTTGTTATTCGGTACAGCAATCGAATATTACTTTAACCAGCTGAATATGTCATACTATTTGCCATGCATCTGTCTTATTCACTGTGATTAAGGAAGCTGTCGCGCATGCGTCAACAACAAAAAACATATTATGGTTACTTGGCGGAACCAAACGTCGCTGCTGTGTATACAGCACTGTCCAGTTGTCAACTCTCTAGAGGGTTGTGCATACTGCATACCTGGTTATTTTCGCCCGAGGTTATTTTCGCTCTTGAGCAACACAGAACATATTCGCCCTGTTTTAAATTCGCCCTTCCATGGTGGGAATTTGGTGTCACTCTGTATTTTAATTTTAGCATGACCGGAATACATAATTTAAAAAAAATGACTGAAATTTTAAAATAACTTAGTATGTATCAGTTAATACACCTTTGATTGCAAACATCCCTCAGTGTTTTCATCATGACAACACATCAAGTGTCGCGAGAGGAGATAATCCAGTGAACATTTACACTACATACATGTACATACTTGTACAAGGCTTTGTTATTTCTCGTCAGAAAACAGCGGATAACTAACGTGTGCGATACGTTACGTTCGCTATGACGTATATCTGTGTTGTGATGTCAACGTGACTTCTATATTTAGCCCCAGAAAATAAGTTTTACCAACACAAAATCACGCCTGAATTGCCATATAGAAAATCATAATGATGAATATTTTCGGAGTGAATGAAATGGTCTGTTGAAGAAGATAATGATGTGTGTAGGTAGAAAGTATAGGATCTCCTAAATCAAAAAGTGCTAGATTGTTTGCAGTGGAACCGATATTTGGTGCAAATGAAATGGTAGTAACTTAGAATCATGCCCTGTGTATAGTATTATCCCAATAAAATACTCCCATACATCGTACTATGTCTGTGATCAGACTCCACAATTCAGTCACTAATCCAGACGCAAGAGAATGTTTGCATTTTTTAAAGAATGGAATAGATTTCAACATCAGCAGGTGGAAACCTAAATGTACCTGATCGTTTTTAACACTCTTTAACGCATGCTCGTAATTAATGAAATATAGCTTATTGTCTCCCGTAATTTTTAAAGTAAAAGAAAGTTTCAAGCCGTTTTCTCTAAATATTATATAGTTATATCAATTAAAAAGCGAAATACACGCACTGATCAATACCAAGCATCTACATGGATATTGATCGATGGAGGAAAATCTTAACATATTATCTTTCGATACGTCACAAAAAGTCATGGTTCAAATCAAGGTATTGGATACCCGCGTTAGATAATCAATTAGCATGTTTCTACTTCACAGACCACCTGGTGAAACTTAGTACCGTTGGATTATTTAATGAGCAACTATATATATATAACTAACAAGAAAAGAAACTGATATCGTCATCTAAATTGATACTTAAAAGTTTATTAATTTCAAGTATCACTGACACGACGGGTGTATTGACACTTCAACATGAAAAACAAAATATTAATAAATAAAAAATAGATAAATAATAAATTTTAAAAAAAAGATAAAAATAATAGCTACGGCTAACAGAAAACAGAAATAGAACCAATTATATCCATAAAAAAATACAACGATATCTTTGAAAAATAAGAAGATAAGATAATCGTGAGATTGACAACATAAACGCTGTCAGGCTTCATCTGTCTAGAGCGATTAGTTTTGATAGTTTTGTACATAGATGCTTATTACGAATTCTCAACCCAAGGTATATATATATAATAGATTAAAACACACACACCTGAGGTTGTAAATGCCTGTCGATTTGTAGGTGTGGATCCTCAAAATGTAACGATATTCTGGAATAAGATTTTTAAAAGCAACATAGATCGGGAATGCTGGAAATGATCTCAAATACATTTTTGTTATATGACCCTGTGGATGGTTATATCTGAATACATTTGCTTTTAAGAAATAATTGAAGAAGATATAAACAACAAGAAAACTAAAATGTAGAAAAATAAACCTGTGTTTTTTTACTACGAGACCATAGGGCATGGAATGGGAGGGGTATCATCCCTGCTGTCAAACACCGTTAAAAAGTGGGTTGTTCCTGTTCGCTTGTGAGGTTTTTTTTTGTTTTTTTTTTTGCAAATATATCCATAGAACGACAAAGATGGTGCTTCAACCGAATTAAATCGATTCTGCTCACACACCAGCCCGAGAGCATCTACACTTACCATCTATAGCCATAGTCTTGAACAACAAAACCAAGACAGCAGTGTGACTAGAGGCAGTTCTAGCTGATCGTCACCATAGACTTGACCAACACCCATATGACATTTACATTCCTATGGATGCCACTGTCGTTACGTTGCTGTCTTTGACACTGAGCAAAGGTATGTTTTGGGCAATACGGTTTTAACACCTGCCGTCCGAACCATTTTTGGACATAGGGCGCATCGAAACTTTTATAATGTCTAATCTTATTCTATGTGCTATAAGCTAACTTAAACACCTTTTTAAAAAGTAGCCCTCCGATGCAATGGTATCGATAAATTGAAAAAAGTAGTCAATGGATAATATTTTCATTTAACATTAACTAGACCGACTTTTTTAGAACCGTAAGAATCATTGGGGTCACTTTATATTGACCTGTATTTTCCGCTGTACTTGGCCTTGGTCAGGCTACGTAGATGGCGACCAACCTTCCTTTATTTCTTACTGCACAATTCCCATTTTTCAAACTGGAAAAGTGTGGGCAATAAATCATTGTCCCCTGCACATATAAGCCATTTTCATGGTTTATCATGGTAACATGACCAAGATCTGTTTGTTTGCACTAGACTGTGTTAACAGATGCTGTAAGAAAGATATAAGTCGATACAGTGGGAAGGATACATTCCATGGTTTAAAAATCTAAGATGTAAAAAAGGGAAAAGAATATAAACTAGAAATGATAAGCAATGAGTATCAGATTAAGTAATGAAAAAGTCGATACAGATAAAAGAAACTTCAACGACACATTTACAGTTAAAACATACAAAGTAAACTTAATTCCTTAATTTGCAATAAAGTCTAGACAAGCTAACCATCTTCAGTGACTATGTAATTATAACAAAAACAGCACATTCAAACATTCCATTTCTTGAAAGACACAAGTGGAAATTACTAATGATAATTTCTTACGTATAAACAATGTTTAATGCACACTTTATATCTTCCCTGGATGTCCTCTTATAATCCCGACTTTTGTTAATCCTCTAGGTACCTGTAACCGTATGGCACTGTCTGTTTTAATCCCCTGGACATTTGTTGTCTAATGGCCATGACTGTTGTTATAAATATAAATGTCATTTTTGACACCATTTTACTTCAAAATGATTATTTTTTATGCTTATTTTATGACTTGCAGGATAAATAGAATACATGGTAAGTGTCTTAAAATATAAGCTGTATTTTTAGCTCGGGACAGAAAAACAAAAGTGGCTCGCCAAGGCTCGCCACTTTTGTCTTTCTTTACCCTCGCCAAAATGCAGCTTATATTTTAAGACACTGACCATATATTCTCTATGTGTACATTCATATGGAAAGTATACAATCTCCTGAATCGAATGGTATGAGCGATGAAATGGTAGGAACATAAAACCATAACTTATTATCCCAATAAGATACTTCCAAACATCGTAGAGTCTGTTAACAGGCTCGACGAATCGGTCACAAGGTCATGCGCAAGGAACACCTTTGCAATGTTCAAAGTATTGAATGGATTTTAACATCAGCACGTCAAAGGCATCGCTTAAATGTCCTTGATCACTTAATGACACTCATTAAAGCATGATCGAAAATATTGAAATGTAGACTATGGTGCTTTGCCGACTCATTATTTATCGTAAGGATAATAGTTAGTAATATCCAAAATTGGCATTTCTCACATGATTTTCAAGTTAAATTAGTTTCACGCTGTTTTCTATTTTGTTTTTACATTTTATATAGTTATATCTTTTAAAAGGGAGTTTGATTTTTGTGTGACATATGGCAGACCCTTTGAGTATAGGAGGGCAAACTACACGTACAGATCAGAACAGTATCTACATGTTTGTTAATTAATGAAGGAAAACATAATTTCCTTGGATGCGACGCTGAGAATATGATTCAAATCAAGATATTGGATACTTGTGTTAGAGAATCAATTTGTACACGTTCTTAATTTAGGAACCACCCGGTGAAAGCTTAGTGCTGATGAATTATTTAATAAGTAACCATAAAACATGGAAAAACCCGGATATCGACATCTAAATCGATACTCAGAGGTTTACCGGTTTCTACATTCACGGAGGCGACAGCTGTATACGGAAAACAAAAGTCAAAACAAACATAAAAAACATCAACAAACTAAAATCATACATACATACATACATACATACATACATACATACATACATACATACATACATACATACATATATGCAAAGTAATACATGTATCGTTATTGGGAAAAAAACAGGAAATAGATAGCAACAAATAAGAGGAAATGGAATTGTCAACCGAAACATTGTCAACCTTCAAAGCAATATATATTGCATTGGTTTATACACCGGGACTTATATATAGACCGTGGGTTGGGAATCGTACTTGTGGTCCCTGTCCCTGTGGTTTTATTCTGTTAATTAACAGCCAGGGACGTGCACTTTTTTTTAGGTCGAGAAGAGCCGGAGTACCTGGATAAAAACCATCGGCCTACGGTCAGTACTGGGCAACTGCCTTACGTGGGTTTCGAACTCGCGATCCAGAGGTGGAGGGTTAATGGTAAAGAGTCGGAACAGCTAACCCACTCAGCCGCCGCGGCCCCTTCCAATCTTCCTCCCTGGGTTGACAGATGTGTACTAATTAAATAAAGTTTTATTTGTGTCAGGATGAGAATTTCCTCGTGATTTGTGTTTTGAAAATCAGTATTACCTTTGTGTTTTCCATATCCACGATTCTGTTGTTTGCATAATAATGATGTGTTTCCTTCCAAATGGTAGTTGAGCTAGATTGAAGATACTTTTTATTTCCGGCTATTTCATATGTATCAAAAACATATGTTTAATGTTCCTAATATCTTATAGAACATTTGATTTCTGTATCTTTTTTTTTTTTTATTTCCATACAAAATCTGTATATTATTTTTAATTAAGCAATTAATTTTTTTAAAGTTTTGCTTATTTGTTCAGATCTTTCTTTTTATTTATCAAACATAAGTCATCAGTAATTTGGCAAAAAATGTATGATGATGAAAACAATGATAATAATAAATTTGCTTTTCAGATTAAATTATAGCACAAATAAACAACAAAGTAGACATAGAAATAAATAAATAAACACGTGGTTATCTTTATAGTGTGAGACGATATGGTGTGGGGTCGGAAGGGGTCATTACCCTCCTATACAATACCATTATCTTGAGTGTTTTAATGTTTGTTTAATTGGCTTGTTTAGTTTCTTCTTTGCTTTCTCTATCTTCCAATTACATCTCTGGAACGAAATCGAATGGTGCTTCAACCGAATCAAAATCGATTCTGCCCATACATCAGACAGAATTCATCTATATTTACCATCTACAGCCAGTGCGCGAACACATGTATGCCTCCGAGCGGACAAGATGTTCTGGCTATGATCTTGAGATGTTGCCGAACCTTCGTAAGCATTGGACTAACTTAAGAAAACATTAACAGGACACTTTTGGAACTCGAGGCAGTTTAAATTGATCATCACAATAGACTTGACCAATACCCATATTACATTTACATTCCTATGGATACCACTATTTTTACGCTGTTGACCTTTACACTTCTGAGCAAAGGTAAGTTTTGGGCAACACCGGTTTAACACCTCCCTCGCAATACTCAAGTACACATGTCCATCCATGTCTGTGCACTTTCAACGAAAATTAGATATCGCTTTAATTGTTACAGATTTGAAATTCTATATTGTGGATTTTTTTAATAATCTAACCAAAACACTGATTGCAACGGATAGTCTTGATATTTCGGATGTTGTGAACATTTATTTCATATTCTGCATAGAAATAAGTAGCATAATCTGATTCAAAGCAAATAATAAAACATTTTCTTTGTTAGAAAGTATGTAATCAAATCCGGTTGCACTATAATCTGATGTATATTGTACGCATATGTGATATTTTGGACGTAATTATCAGAATTTCTATCCGATTAAAATGACTAATGAAGTAAAATTTAAAGAATATTTGTTTAAACAAACAAAATCGGAGGAGGAATCCGTCATGGTGAAGGAATCCGACGTCCTTTAGGT
Source organism: Pecten maximus (assembly GCF_902652985.1). Classification (NCBI taxonomy): domain Eukaryota; kingdom Metazoa; phylum Mollusca; class Bivalvia; order Pectinida; family Pectinidae; genus Pecten; species Pecten maximus. The sequence continues at coordinate 24,592,134 of NC_047027.1, forward strand.
GACGGTTTGTAGATGTTTCGTTAGGGGAGACCAACGCCATGCAGGTAATGGGTGGCAGGTGTCTTGGTGGAGTCCAACATGCCTTTGATATGTGTACTCTTTCGACCTGACTGTTGTTAATCTCCTTGCTTGATTTCTGTCTTCATGACCAAATGTTATTTCGCTAGATATCTGTGCTTTTACGACTCTGACTGTTATATAGATATATATCCTATTATTACCATGTCTGTTTTAATTCACTCGATGTTATATCAATTCTCGTATGACCTTGACTATCTGTCGTCCTATGTTTGTTCGTAATCCCCTTGATACATGTACTCTTATGACCTTGGCTGTTAAAAATCTCCTAGATATCTGTACTCTTATGACCTTGACGGTTAAAAATCTCCTTGATATATGCACTCTTATGACCTTGACGGTTAATAATCTTCTAGATATCTGCACTCTCATGACCCTGACTGTTAATAATCTCCTAGATATCTGCACTATCATGACCTTGACGGTTAATATTTTCCTAGATATCTGTACTCTTATGACCTTAACTGTTCAAAATCTCCTAGATATCTGTACTCTTATGACCTTGAGGGTTAATAATATCCTTGATATCTGCACTCTTATGACCTTGACGGTTAATAATCTCCTTGATATCTGCACTCTTATGACCTTGACTGTTAATAATCTCCTTGATATATGCACTCGTATGACCTTGACGGTTAATATTCTCCTTGATATCTACACTCTTATGACCTTGACGGTTAATAATTTCCTAGATATCTGTACTCTTATGACCTTGACTGTCAAAAATCACCTAGATATATTTACTCTTATGACATTGACGGTTAAAAATCTCCTAGATATCTGTACTCTTATGACCTTGACGGTTAATAATCTCCTTGATATCTGCACTCTTATGACCTTGACGGTTAATAATCTCCTTGATATCTACACTCTTATGACCTTGACGGTTAATAATTTCCTAGATATCTGTACTCTTATGACCCTGACTGTTAAAAATCACCTAGATATATTTACTCTTATGACATTGACGGTTAAAAATCTCCTAGATATCTGTACTCTTATGACCTTGACGGTTAATAATCTCCTTGATATCTGAACTCTTGTGACCTTGACTGTTAAAAATCCCCTAAATACATGTACTCTTATGACCCCGACGGTTAATAATCTCCTTGATATCTGCACTCTTATGACCTTGACTGTTAAAAATCCCCTAAATACATGTACTCTTATGACCCTGACGGTTAATATTCTCCTAGATACCTGGACTCTTATGACCTTAACTGTTGGTAATTACTTAGATGTATGTCCTCTTTCGATCCTGTCTGTTGATATTCTCTAGATATGACCCTCACTGATGTTTATCCTCTAAATATCTGTCATTGTGTGAACTTGTCTGTTTCGACTCCCTTGATATCTCTCTGTATGATCCGGACTATTGTAAATCCCCTTGATATCTCTCTGTATGATCCTGACTATTGTAAATCCCCTATATATCTTTCATCTTACGACGCTTACTGTTGTTCATCCCTAGGTATCAACCCTTTGGTCTCCTTACGACTCTGAATGTTTCTGTGTTCCGAGAGATGTCCTCTCATGAACTTGACCGTTATTTCTCGAGAAATGTCCTTTTATGACCCCGACTGTCACAGTGGCCCTAGAAATATCCTCTGCCCTAATACTTGTTGTGTTCTGTTATAGTAGTAGTTGTTAAGGGTATATCGATGTTGCCACCAATGAAACAAGTATACAACCCGATAACACACAAGACCACTTACTTTTAATTACCAAATGATATACCCTATCACATACAACATTCATGTCTACCGTATCCATTGAATATCTACACCTCCTCTCAGGTTTCACCTTATTGTTAGCTGTCTCACCATTACTGAAATCAGTTGCGTCATTACTCAAATGTCTCGCATTTAATGAAATAAGAACAAATATTTGGATGAAGTTCGCTGTAATCATAATACTATTAGTGGGTTGGGGTTCGCTGCAATCATCAATGACATTAGTGGGTAGGATTTGACTGTAATCATCTAAAAATGAGCGGGGCGGAGTTTACTGTAATCATCTATAACATTAGTGGGGTG
>NC_047027.1:24594747-24634694 GCF_902652985.1 Pecten maximus
AATTTTTTTTCAGAAAACCCCCCCCAAAAAAACCCCCCAAATGTTATAAGTTTAAAAAAAATTTTAATACAGTAAACACCACCCCACTAATGTTATAGATGATTACAGTAAACACCACCCCACTAATGTTATAGATGATTACAGTAAACTCCGCCCACTAATGTTATAGATGATTACAGTAAACACCACCCCACTAATGTTATAGATGATTACAGTAAACACCACCCACTAATGTTATAGATGATTACAGTAAACTCCGCCCACTAATGTTATAGATGATTACAGTAAACACCACCCCACTAATGTTATAGATGATTACAGTAAACACCACCCACTAATGTTATAGATGATTACAGTAAACTCCGCCCACTAATGTTATAGATGATTACAGTAAACTCCGCCCACTAATGTTATAGATGATTACAGTAAACTCCACCCACTAATGTTATAGATGATTACAGTAAACTCCGCCCACTAATGTTATAGATGATTACAGTAAACTCCGCCCACTAATGTTATAGATGATTACAGTAAACTCCACCCCACTAATGTTTTTAGATGATTACAGTAAACTCCGCCCACTAATGTTATAGATGATTACAGTAAACTCCACCCACTAATGTTATAGATGATTACAGTAAACTCCGCCCACTAATGTTATAGATGATTACAGTAAACTCCACCCCACTAATGTTATAGATGATTACAGTAAACTCCGCCCCACTAATGTTATAGATGATTACAGTAAACTCCGCCCACTAATGTTATAGATGATTACAGTAAACTCCGCCCACTAATGTTATAGATGATTACAGTAAACTCCACCCACTAATGTTATAGATGATTACAGTGAACTCCGCCCCACTAATGTTATTGATGATTACAGTGAACTCCGCCCACTAATGTTATTGGTAATTACAGCAATCTCCACACCACTAATTTTATTGATGATTACAGTGAACTCCGCCCACTAATGTTATTGATGATTACAGTAAACTCCGCCCACTAATGTTATAGATGATTACAGTAAACTCCGCCCACTAATGTTATTGATGATTACAGTAAACACCACCCCACTAATGTTATAGATGATTACAGTAAACTCCACCCATTAATGTTATTGATGATTACATTAAACTCCGCCCCGCTCATTTTTAGATGATTACAGTCAAATCCTACCCATTAATGTCATTGATGATTGCAGCGAACCCTAACCCACTAATAGTATTATGTTTACAACGAACTTCATCCAAATATTTGTTCTTATTTCATTAAATGCGAGACATTTGAGTGATGACGCAACTGATTTCAGTAATGGTGAGACAGCTAACAATAAGGTGAAACCTGAGAGGAGGTGTAGATATTCAATGGATACGGTAGACATGAATGTTGTATGTGATAGGGTATATCATTTGGTAATTAAAAGTAAGTGGTCTTGTGTGTTATCGCGTTGTATACTTTTGAAAGTTATGAGAGTTATACTTGTTTAATTGGTGGCAACATCGATATATCCTTAACAACTACTACTATAACAGAACACAAGTATTAAGGCAGAGGATATTTCTAGGGCTACTGTGATAATTGGGGTCATAAAAGGACATTTCTCGAGAAATAACGGTCAGGTTCATGAGAGGACATCTCTCGGAACACAGAAACATTCTGAGTCATAGGGTGACCAAAGGGTTGATACCTAGGGATGAACAACAGTAAGGGTCGTAAGATGAAAGATATATAGGGGATTTACAATAGTCAGGATCATACAGAGAGATATCAAGGGGATTTACAATAGTCAGGATCATACAGAGAGATATCAAGGGGATTTACAATAGTCAGGATCATACAGAGAGATATCAAGGGGATTCAAAACAGACAAGTTCATACAATGACAGATATTCAGAGGATAAACATCAGTCAGGGTCATATCTAGAGAATATCAACAGACAGGATCGAAAGAGGACATACATCTAAGTAATTACCAACAGTTAAGATCATAAGAGTCCAGATATCTAGGAGAATATTAACCGTCAGGGTCATAAGAGTACATGTACATGTATTTAGGGGATTTTTAACAGTCAATGTCATAAGAGTGCAGATATCAAGGAGATTATTAACCGTCAGGGTCATAAGAGTACATGTATTTAGGGGATTTTTAACCGTCAAGGGCATAAGAGTACATATATCTAGGTGATTTTTGACAGTCAAGGTCATAAGAGTGCAGATATCAAGGAGATTATTAACCGTCAAGGTCATAAGAGTGCAGATATCAAGGAGGTTATTAACCTTCAAGGTCATAAGAGTGCAGATATCAAGGAGATTATTAACAGTCAAGGTCATAAGAGTGCAGATATCAAGGAGATTATTAACAGTCAAGGTCATAAGAGTGCAGATATCAAGGAGATTATTAACCGTCAGGGTCATAAGAGTACATGTATTTAGGGGATTTTTAACCGTCAAGGGCATAAGAGTACATATATCTAGGTGATTTTTGACAGTCATGGTCATAAGAGTGCAGATATCAAGGAGATTATTAACAGTCAAGGTCATAAGAGTGCAGATAACAAGGAGATTATTAACCGTCAAGGTCATAAGAGTACAGATATCTAAGAGATTTTTAACCGTCAAGGGCATAAGAGTACATATATCTAGGTGATTTTTAACAGTCAAGGTCATAAGAGTACAGATATCTAGGAAATTATTAACCGTCAAGGTCATAACAGTGTAGATATCAAGGAGGAGATTATTAACCGTCAAGGTCATAAGAGTGCAGATATCAAGGAGGTTATTAACCTTCAAGGTCATAAGAGTGCAGATATCAAGGAGATTATTAACAGTCAAGGTCATAAGAGTGCAGATATCAAGGAGATTATTAACAGTCAAGGTCATAAGAGTGCAGATATCAAGGAGATTATTAACCGTCAAGGTCATAAGAGTGCAGATATCAAGGAGGTTATTAACCTTCAAGGTCATAAGAGTGCATATATCAAGGAGATTATTAACAGTCAAGGTCATAATAGTGCAGATATCAAGGAGATTATTAACAGTCAAGGTCATAAGAGTGCAGATATCAAGGAGATTATTAACCGTCAGGGTCATAAGAGTACATGTATTTAGGTGATTTTTAACCGTCAAGGGCATAAGAGTACATATATCTAGGTGATTTTTGACAGTCATGGTCATAAGAGTGCAGATATCAAGGAGATTATTAACAGTCAAGGTCATAAGAGTGCAGATAACAAGGAGATTATTAACCGTCAAGGTCATAAGAGTACAGATATCTAAGAGATTTTTAACCGTCAAGGGCATAAGAGTACATATATCTAGGTGATTTTTAACAGTCAAGGTCATAAGAGTACAGATATCTAGGAAATTATTAACCGTCAAGGTCATAACAGTGTAGATATCAAGGAGGAGATTATTAACCGTCAAGGTCATAAGAGTGCAGATATCAAGGAGGTTATTAACAGTCAAGGTCATAAGAGTGCAGATATCAAGGAGATTATTAACAGTCAAGGTCATAAGAGTGCAGATATCAAGGAGATTATTAACCTTCAAGGTCATAAGAGTGCAGATATCAAGGAGGTTATTAACCTTCAAGGTCATAAGAGTGCAGATATCAAGGAGATTATTAACAGTCAAGGTCATAAGAGTGCAGATATCAAGGAGATTATTAACAGTCAAGGTCATAAGAGTGCAGATATCAAGGAGATTATTAACCGTCAGGGTCATAAGAGTACATGTATTTAGGGGATTTTTAACCGTCAATGGCATAAGAGTACATATATCTAGGAGATTTTGAACAGTTAAGGTCATAAGAGTACAGATATCTAGGAGATTATTAACAGTCAGGGTCATGAGAGTGCAGATATCTAGAAGATTATTAACCGTCAAGGTCATAAGAGTACTGATATCAAGGAGATTATTAACCGTCAAGGTCATAAGAGTACTGATATCAAGGAGATTATTAACCGTCAAGGTCATAAGAGTGCAGATATTAAGGAGACTATTAACCGTCCAGGTCATAAGAGTGCAGATATCAAGGAGATTATTAACCTTCAAGGTCATAAGAGTGCAGATATCAAGGAGATTATTAACAGTCAAGGTCATAAGAGTGCAGATATCAAGGAGATTATTAACAGTCAAGGTCATAAGAGTGCAGATATCAAGGAGATTATTAACCGTCAAGGTCATAAGAGTGCAGATATCAAGGAGGTTATTAACCTTCAAGGTCATAAGAGTGCATATATCAAGGAGATTATTAACAGTCAAGGTCATAATAGTGCAGATATCAAGGAGATTATTAACAGTCAAGGTCATAAGAGTGCAGATATCAAGGAGATTATTAACCGTCAGGGTCATAAGAGTACATGTATTTAGGTGATTTTTAACCGTCAAGGGCATAAGAGTACATATATCTAGGTGATTTTTGACAGTCATGGTCATAAGAGTGCAGATATCAAGGAGATTATTAACAGTCAAGGTCATAAGAGTGCAGATAACAAGGAGATTATTAACCGTCAAGGTCATAAGAGTACAGATATCTAAGAGATTTTTAACCGTCAAGGGCATAAGAGTACACATATCTAGGTGATTTTTAACAGTCAAGGTCATAAGAGTACAGATATCTAGGAAATTATTAACCGTCAAGGTCATAACAGTGTAGATATCAAGGAGGAGATTATTAACCGTCAAGGTCATAAGAGTGCAGATATCAAGGAGGTTATTAACAGTCAAGGTCATAAGAGTGCAGATATCAAGGAGATTATTAACAGTCAAGGTCATAAGAGTGCAGATATCAAGGAGATTATTAACCTTCAAGGTCATAAGAGTGCAGATATCAAGGAGGTTATTAACCTTCAAGGTCATAAGAGTGCAGATATCAAGGAGATTATTAACAGTCAAGGTCATAAGAGTGCAGATATCAAGGAGATTATTAACAGTCAAGGTCATAAGAGTGCAGATATCAAGGAGATTATTAACCGTCAGGGTCATAAGAGTACATGTATTTAGGGGATTTTTAACCGTCAATGGCATAAGAGTACATATATCTAGGAGATTTTGAACAGTTAAGGTCATAAGAGTACAGATATCTAGGAGATTATTAACAGTCAGGGTCATGAGAGTGCAGATATCTAGAAGATTATTAACCGTCAAGGTCATAAGAGTACTGATATCAAGGAGATTATTAACCGTCAAGGTCATAAGAGTACTGATATCAAGGAGATTATTAACCGTCAAGGTCATAAGAGTGCAGATATTAAGGAGACTATTAACCGTCCAGGTCATAAGAGTGCAGATATCAAGGAGATTATTAACCGTCAAGGTCATAAGAGTACAGATATCTAAGAGATTTTTAACCGTCCAGGGCATAAGAGTACATATATCTAGGTGATTTTTAACAGTCAAGGTCATAAGAGTACAGATATCTAGGAAATTATTAACCGTCAAGGTCATAACAGTGTAGATATCAAGGAGGAGATTATTAACCGTCAAGGTCATAAGAGTGCAGATATCAAGGAGGTTATTAACCGTCAAGGTCATAAGAGTGCAGATATCAAGGAGATTATTAACAGTCAAGGTCATAAGAGTGCAGATATCAAGGAGATTATTAACCTTCAAGGTCATAAGAGTGCAGATATCAAGGAGGTTATTAACAGTCAAGGTCATAAGAGTGCAGATATCAAGGAGATTATTAACAGTCAAGGTCATAAGAGTGCAGATATCAAGGAGATTATTAACAGTCAAGGTCATAAGAGTGCAGATATCAAGGAGATTATTAACCGTCAGGGTCATAAGAGTACATGTATTTAGGGGATTTTTAACCGTCAAGGGCATAAGAGTACATATATCTAGGAAATTTGAACAGTTAAGGTCATAAGAGTACAGATATCTAGGAGATTATTAACAGTCAGGGTCATGAGAGTGCAGATATCTAGAAGATTATTAACCGTCAAGGTCATAAGAGTACTGATATCAAGGAGATTATTAACCGTCAAGGTCATAAGAGTGCAGATATTAAGGAGACTATTAACCGTCCAGGTCATAAGAGTGCAGATATCAAGGAGATTATTAACCGTCAAGGTCATAAGAGTAAATATATCAAGGAGATTATTAACAGCCAAGGTCATAAGAGTACATATATATAGGGGATTAAAAACAAACATAGGACGACAGATAGTCAAGGTCATACGAGAATTGATATAACATCGAGGGAGTTAAAACAGATAGGATAATATTAGGATATATATCTAGTTGGATTAATAACAGTTATGGTCCTAAAAAGACAGATATCTTAGGGATTGCAAACAGCCAGGGTCGTAAAAGGACATATATTTAGCGAAATAACATTTGTTCACGAAACAGATATAAAGCAAGGAGATTAACAACAGTCAGGTCGAAAGAGTACACATATCAAAGGCATGTTGGACTCCACCAAGACACCTGCCACCCATTACCTACATGACGTTGGTCTCCCCTACCGATATATCTACCAACCATTACCTACAGGACGTTGGACTCCTTCACCGAAACATCTACCAAACATTACCTACAGATGACGGATTCCTCCTCCGATTTTGTTTGTTTAAACAAATATTCTTTAAATTTTACTTCATTAGTCATTTTAATCGGATAGAAATTCTGATAATTACGTCCAAAATATCACATATGCGTACAATATACATCAGATTATAGTGCAACCGGATTTGATTACATACTTACATACATGTTTTTTTATTTGCTTTGAATCGAATTATGCTACTTATTTCAATGTAGAATATGAAATAAATGTTCACAACATCCGAAATATCAAGACTATCCGTTGCAATCAGTGTTTTGGTTAGATTATTAAAAAATCCACAATATAGAATTTCAAATCTGTAACAATTAAAGCGATATCTAATTTTTGTTGAAAGTGCACAGACATGGATGGACATGTGTACTTGAGTATTGCGCGGGAGTTGTTAAACCGGTGTTGCCCAAAACTTACCTTTGCTCAGAAGTGTAAAGGTCAACAGCGTAAAAATAGTGGTATCCATAGGAATGTAAATGTAATATGGGTATTGGTCAAGTCTATTGTGATGATCAATTTAAACTGCCTCGAGTTCCAAAAGTGTCCTGTTAATGTTTTCTTAAGTTAGTCCAATGCTTACGAAGGTTCGGCAACATCTCAAGATCATAGCCAGAACATCTTGTCCGCTCGGAGGCATACATGTGTTCGCTCACTGGCTGTAGATGGTAAATGTAGATGGATTCTGTCTGATGTATGGGAAGAATCGATTTTGATTCGGTTGAAGCACCATTCGATTTCGTTCCAGAGATGTAATTGGAAGATAGAGAAAGCAAAGAAGAAACTAAACAAGCCAATTAAACAAACATTAAAACACTCAAGATAATGGTATTGTATAGGAGGGTAATGACCCCTTCCGACCCCACACCATATCGTCTCACACTATAAAGATAACCACGTGTTTATTTATTTATTTCTATGTCTACTTTGTTGTTTATTTGTGCTATAATTTAATCTGAAAAGCAAATTTATTATTATCATTGTTTTCATCATCATACATTTTTTGCCAAATTACTGATGACTTATGTTTGATAAAAAAAAGAAAGATCTGAACAAATAAGCAAAACTCTTAAAAAAAAAATTAATTAATTAAAAATAATATACAGATTTTGTATGGAAATCAAAAAAAAAAAAAAAAAAAACAGATACAGAAATCAAATGTTCTATAAGATTTTAGGAACATTAATCATATGTTTTTGATACATATGAAATAGCCGGAAATAAAAAGTAGCTTCAATCTAGCTCAACTACCATTTGGAAGGAAACACATCATTATTATGCAAACAACAGAATCGTGGATATGGAAAACACAAAGGTATTACTAATTTTCAAAACACAAATCGCGAGGAAATTCTCATCCTGACACAAATAAAACTTTATTTAATTAGTACACATCTGTCAACCCAGGGAGGAAGATTGGAAGGGGCCGCGGCGGCTGAGTGGGTTAGCTGTTCCGACTCTTTCCCATTAACCCTCCACCTCTGGATCGCGAGTTCGAAACCCACGTAAGGCAGTTGCTTAGTACTGACCGTAGGCCGATGGTTTTTATCCAGGTACTCCGGCTCTTCTCGACCTAAAAAAAGTGCACGTCCCTGGCTGTTAATTAACAGAATAAAACCACAGGGACAGGGACCACAGGTACGATTCCCAACCCACGGTCTATATATAAGTCCCGGTGTATAAACCAATGCAATATATATTGCTTTGAAGGTTGACAATGTTTCGGTTGACAATTCCATTTCCTCTTATTTGTTGCTATCTATTTCCTGTTTTTTTTCCAATAACGATACATGTATTACTTTGCATATACGTATGTTTGTATGTATGTATGTATGTATGTATGTATGTATGTATGTATGTATGTATGTATGTACATGTATGTATGATTTTAGTTTGTTTATGTTTTTTTTATGTTTGTTTTGACTTTTGTTTTCCGTATACAGCTGTCGCCTCCGTGAATGTAGAAACCGGTAAACCTCTGAGTATCGATTTAGATGTCGATATCCGTGTTTTTCCAGGTTTTATGGTTGCTTATTAAAAAATTCATCAGCACTAAGCTTTCACCGGGTGGTTCCTAAATTAAGAACGTGTACAAATTGATTCTCTAACACAAGTATCCAATATCTTGATTTGAATCATATTCTCAGCGTCGCATCCAAGGAAATTATGTTTTCCTTCATTAATTAACAAACATGTAGATACTGTTCTGATCTGTACGTGTAGTTTGCCCTCCTATACTCAAAGGGTCTGCCATATGTCACACAAAAATCAAACTCCATTTTAAAAGATATAACTATATAAAATGTAAAAACAAAATAGAAAACAGCGTGAAACTAATTTAAAGTGGAAAACTATCAAAACTATTCGCTCTAGAGAGAGGAAGCCTCGCAGCGTTTCTGTTGTCAATCTCACTATTATCTTATCTTCTTATTTTTCAAAGATATCGTTGTATCTTTTTTTATGCATATAATTGGTTCTATTTTTGTTTTCTGTTAGCCGTAGCTATTTTTTTTTTTTTTTTTTTTAAATTATTTCTTTATCTATTTTTTTTGTTTTTTTTGTTTTTTGTTTTGTTTTTGTTTTGTTTCACCAGGTGGTCTGTGAAGTAGAAACATGCTAATTTATTATCTAACGCGGGTATCCAATACCTTGATTTGAACCAGGACTTTGGTGACGTATCGAAAGATAATATGTTAAGATTTTCCTCCATCGATCAATATCCATGTAGATGCTTGGTATAGATCAGTGCGTGTATTTCGCTTTTTAATTGATATAACTATATAATGTGTAGATAAAACGGCTTGAAACTTTATTTTACTTTATAAAGAACGGGACACAATAAGCTATATTTCATTAATTACGAGCATGCGTTAAAGAGTGTTAAAAACGATCAGGTACATTTAGGTTTCCACCTGCTGATGTTGAAATGTATTCCATTCTTTAAAAAATGCAAACATTCTCTTGTGTCTGGATTAGTGACTGAATTGTTGAGTCTGATCACAGACATAGTACGATGTATGGGAGTATTTCATTGGGATAATACTATACACAGGGCATGATTCTATGTTACTACCATTTCATTTGCACCAAATATCGGTTCCACTGCAAACAATCTAGCACTTTTTGATTTAGGAGATCCTATACTTTCTACCTACACACATCATTATCTTCTTCAACAGACCATTTCATTGACTCCGAAAATATTCACCATTATGATTTCCTATATGGCGATTCAGGCGGGATTTTGTGTTGGTAAAAACTTATTTCCCGGGGCTAAATATAGAAGTCACGTTGACATCACAACACAAATATACGTCATAGCGAACGTTATGTATCGCACACGTTAGTTATCCGCTGTTTTCTGACGAGAAATAACAAAGCCTTGTACAAGTATGTACATGTATGTAGTGTAAATGTTCACTGGATTATCTCCTCTCGCGACACTTGATGTGTTGTCATGATGAACACACTCAGGGATGTTTGCAATCAAAGGTGTATCAACCGATACATACAAAGTTATTTTAAAATTTCAGTCATTTTTTCAAAATTATGTAGCCCGGTCATGCTAAAATTAAAATACAGAGTGGCATCACAATCCTACCATGGAAGGGCGAATTTAAAACGGGACGAATATGTTTTGTGTTGCTCAAGAGCGAAAATAACCTCGGGCGAAAATAACCAGGTATGCAGTATGCACAACCCTCTAGAGAGTTGACAACTGGACAGTGCTGTATACACAGCAGCGACGTTTGGTTCCGCCAAGTAACCATAATATGTTTTTTGTTGTTGACGCATGCGCGACAGCTTCCTTAATCACAGTGAATAAGACAGATGCATGGCAAATAGTATGACATATTCAGCTGGTTAAAGTAATATTCGATTGCTGTACCGAATAACAAATAAAGATCTATATCATGTATCTTTATTGAGCAATATGAATTTTTAAACGTGATACATATATGTACATCGTTGATTATTTGTAATGGTTACGTTTTCACTACCTCGGTTCTCAGTTTGAGAACGTGACACAGTCTTGATTCGACTTGGAATTACAGGAAATGAAGGGTCGCTGAATAATATACCACAATTTACATCGCAAGCTTCAATCAGCTGATCAAACAGTAGACCCAATAAACATGTTCTCGTAACAGTATAGTATATGCTGATTATTATTAGGAAATTGCTATTTTTGACCCTATGTACACTTGTATTGAAGAGGGGACGATGATAAGTTGCAATAACTTAGGCCCGATCATTTTGTGTAATATGTATGCATCATTCAAATTCACAATAAGTTTGACAATAAATGTATAACCATAAACACAGTATTTCATCTCGAGGGGATTTATTAGAAAAAGTCAATGTTGTTACACAGACCGCGTTACTATCACCATAATCTGCACAACGGGCACATAAGTCACTGACTTCTGAACCGGTATTAACTCATCAGCATGTTTGATCTTTTAACTGTTTTGTTGCTTCAATTCTCCAGATATACACATATCAGTTAAGAGGATAATATACATAGTAGCCAATCGATGGCCATGACATTTCTTTGAAGGAAAAAAAAGTAACAACAAATCCCGTGATCTCTGTTCTATTGAAATTAACACTGACTGATACAAAGAATGATATAGACCTAATCAAACTATACATCACAATACGTAAACTAAAAGATTTCGCTTGATGATGGAAACTGCGTATAGAAAGAATTAAATACCGTTGGAATCGTCTACATAAAATAGAACAAACTCTCTCTGAATCTTATCTTTTCTCCTATGCGTGCATTTGCATGTAGCTCATAGTACTACATTTGTTACTAAGCCTGAAATGATCCAAGCGATAAACATATTGACGATATTCAGAATAAGAGACAAAATTATTATAAACATACAACATGTTTGTACATAGTTCGACAGCAGGCGAACCATTCAGATTCTTTTTAAGGTGTTTAACATTCAAGCAACAACCGGAATCATATCAGGACGGTTGCTAGGGAAATGCATCTACGATCAACATGAAGTGGGATACAGCGAGCCTAGTCGTAGGGATGTTCAATGTCACTAGAACAGAAAACTAAAGAGAGGCCACCTCAGAACCTCACAGACACCTCAATCCCTGTATTGCGCATGTATAAAACATATACCTATATGGGTGTCAACTATGCTCTACTATACTGCAAATCTATTTACTTAAACGTAAATATTTCAGCAGAAACGCACACATCACGACAAAGTCAGGCACGATAATCCAGCCAGTCACGACTGACATGATGATACTGGCCACGCCCCCGATGACCATACTGGAGGGCCTTGATTCGTACACGCTGATCAGTTTACGCCGGTAGGTTGAGGTATTGTTCTTAATGACAGCGAGCTCCGCCTTCAGTTGCGTGATGATACTTTGACGTTCATCTTTAGTGAGCTTGGTTCCATTCGTTCGCCTTCTGGTACAGGGTATACTGGTAGTACTCTTGGTAGTGATCGGGTCAGAAGTTGGGACGGGTGTCGTTATCCTCATCGTTGTCGTAATATCTGATTCTGAAGTCACTAAAACATCAATAACTTTAATTAGACAACCAGAGACTTGATTGAAGATCATTGCAAATCAACGAATTATATTTAAAACACAAAAAGCAACATTTTGGTACACTTTTGATACACTTTTGATGCTTTAGCTCAAATGCATACATTACAATTTGTTATGCCCTTGTAGAATTAGGCCTCATTTGAATAATGCTGTGAAAATGTGTTTTCGACACAGTCTGTGTAGACTATATTTTGAGTACAAGCATGAGTATTGATATGGATTAAAGTTCCAACATGTGAGTGAAGAAAGTGATAAAAATGTATGGCTATGGAACATAAAAAACAAGATTTCAACATTACATCTAAATTGTGTTCATCAAAGATAAAGGTGCAGATAGCGGAAGTAAGCGTAACCTCTGGAGTATCGAGGAGGATTTCAAAGGTGCCAGCAGCGGAAGTGAATATAACCCCTTGAATATCGAGGAGAATACCAAAGGTACAGACAACGGAATCGGCCACAAGTCTTGGTGTGTCGAGGATACGTCCAAGGGTGCAGGCAGTCCAAGTGACTATCAGCCTTGAAGCATCGAAGAGAATCCCAAGGGTGCAAGCAGCGACAGTGACCATACGCGTTTGAATATCGACAACGATCAAATGAAGATGACGCTATAATTATCATGTAAATTAGTTCCTGTAATATAACCATGACACTATCACGAATGTTTTATCATTATATATTGTGAACACAGGTTATATCACTAGTTAGCTTGCCTTTGGGTATTGACAGGGTGGTTTTCATCGACTCCATGGTTGTTGTCATGGACTCCGGGGTGGTTGCTAGGGACTCATTGGTGGCATTTTGAGACTCAGTTGTCACTGAAAATTATATATACAGTGTTTATTGCCATACGCTTTGGAATATCAGAAACGATTACAAGCGTGCAGACAGCGGAAGCGACCACACGCCTTAAATAATGAGCACAATTCATACATATATATTGATAGGTCTGATGTCCATTGCAGCAAATAACTAAAGGTTATTTAAATATCATTGATACATAAGTAATTACTAACCAATAATGAAAGATGACTTTTGCTACACCTCAGACACTTGAGATTGAATAAATCCTTTGATAATTTATATATGTTATATGTATCAGATGAAAAAAAAAACTTTTTATTGAACAAATGTTTTTCTATATTTATCTTTTAATAGTGATATGGATAAAACATACACATATAACATGTAAGGTCATATAACCTGCTATCGGTTTTGTAATTTGGACACCAGATCAAATGAAGATGATGCCATCATTATCAAGTAAATTAGTTCCTTTAATATACCTATGACACTATCACGAATGTTTTATCATTATATGTATAGTGAACACAGGTTATATCGGTAGTTAGCTTGCCTTTGGGTATTGACAGGGTGGTTGTCATGGACTCCGGGGTGGTTGTCATGGACTCCGATGTGGTTGTCGGCAATTCCAGGATTGTTGTCATGGAATCCGTGGTGGTTGTCGTGGACTCCGGGGTGGTTGTCATGGACTCCGGGGTGGTTGTCATGGACTCAGGGGTGGTTGTCATGGACTCCGGGGTGGTTGTCGTAAACTCCGTGGCGGTTTTCGTGGACTCCGGGGTGGTTGTCGTGGACTCCGTGGTGGTTGTCGTGGACTCAGGGGTCACTGAAAATGATATATACAGTGTTTATCGCAATGCTTATGCACCCAGTTTCCTGCCTAACTCGCCTACTGCCATCCGTAATTATATTCCAGAACAAATGGTTAAAATAATATCATGTTGACCTCGTTAATATCCCGAAATTTTGCCCAGAAGGACGTGTGGTTAGATGTTATTTTCACGTGACTGATTGCTCACTGAAGGGTAATGAGCTGTATACAACGTAAGTGCATGTGCACACATGGGATCAATGAACCATGGACAATCCTTTATTATCTTTTCTACAGGTAAAATTCGGAAGTTACGATTAATAAAACTCACTTCTATAAATTAGCAAAAGAAAACAAAGTTGTTTATTAATACATTTTTTGTACCATAACAGGACATAGATTAGCTAGCAGTTGTAGTTATACTCTCACCAAGGATTCCTCATATCTCTGTTATAGAATTGCTAATACACTAATAATAGTTTCGAATTGTCTGCATCAAACAAGGGCAAGGGACTTATATCATAATGCAGAAATGCATTTTGTAAAACACAGTCGCAATTGTTTTACAAGATATGTTTTTTAAAATGAAACTGTACATTGACTATTCATGTATACAAATTTTACAAGCAATTAACAGGTAGCACAGCTAAAGGTACATGTAGAGAACTACAACAGATTAAAATATATCGTTTCAGTTTAAGTCTGGTATCAACTATGCCTTTAACATTATATATGTCCCTCTGTCTGTTTAACCCTTTCGCTGCCACGCCGAATTTCAAAGGTGCCAACGTCACCGTAATTATGACGTCGTCACTTGACGTCACACAGAGATCGCCCTTACGCTGGTGATGTTTGACGTCAGGAATCCTATCAGACGCAGATTTTCTTCGTATTTTCAACGTCAATTTCTGACAACGTTTCTCGGGCAATCATCATGAAATAGACTGTAGCTCTAGCATTTTAGCGTGCCAACCACATCTTAATTTTAGCATGTATTCTATTGAATATTCCAGTGAATGGCGTTTCAAATTATTAAGCAAAATGTGTACATACGTATATGAGCAAGTCTTTGGTGTCATAAAATAATTGTTACGTCCGAGACTGCTACTTTTTAGAATTTAAAAACAAAATAAAATAGAAGATTATGATGGATTCCTAATCACAAAATGATGATGCATTCTAAACAATGAAGGAGAAGATAGTCCTGCTATGGCAACTGGTGAAAATATAGATGTTTTATGTTCACTCCAAAGACGTAACAGGACACAAAAAATGATTCCTTTTGGAAAATAATTCTTCACCAGGAGTAGACTGCTGTTAAATTCATGAATACTTATTATCAATGTAAATAAAAATTGCATTTAATTTCAGTAACTTCCAGTTTGGGTCATAAATGCAGACTTTTTTTAGGAAAAAAACTTGCGGATGTAACAGGACACCATTTTTCTAATTAAGCAGCTTTTTTAGATAATAAAAGATAATTTAATTATTTTCTTTACATTGCTAATGATTAAGAAATATTCCACACAGTTTTTAGATTTAATTTTGAATGATTTAGAATGGAGATTATCATTTTATTCAGTTGATGCAATTTTGGTGTCTTTTGTTACATCTCAACTATTTTCTTTTCTTCACAAATATAGTGAAATACTTTAGATATATGCTAACTCAAGCATATATATCAACCACTCTTTCACTGATTTTTTATCTACTTAGACTACTAGCATTTCACTTGTTTAGCTTGGCAACATTTCCTGCTATTAAATGAGGTTGATTGAAGTGGATCACCTTATTTCTTTTCTAAATGACGAGAAAAAATTCTGTTTTGCCATGTAAATGGCATACGACATCTCAAGTCTTAATCCTGATGAATAGTTACCAAATTGTGGCAAATAAGCAAAAGCAACACATGAAATCAAATGTGATCAAAATTTATTATCAATAAATTGAGCGTCTTCAAGTATATCTGGTACTTCATGGCATATCTGAAACGATAAATATATATTTATATCAACATTAAAACCAACAAATTAGATTTTAGTTTCTCAAACAAAGCTGAAATTAACTCGATATTAATATATACAGATTCATCTACATGTAATTTGAAAATGTTCACGACATTTTAATTTGAATTGTACTGCAAAACCTTAGGTCACTGCTTATTGCCTCACCAAATTTGTAATAAATTCTTGAACCTTGGACCTCTATGGCTGGGGGATCAAGAACCCTGA
Organism: Pecten maximus; assembly: GCF_902652985.1. NCBI lineage: Eukaryota > Metazoa > Mollusca > Bivalvia > Pectinida > Pectinidae > Pecten > Pecten maximus. Next base: position 24,610,745 of record NC_047027.1, read on the forward strand.
CAACGTAATCAAAGATAACAGTGTGGGTTACCTCATTGGGTAACCATCTTTGTCTCTTCTTGGTGAACAAGTGCAATCAATGATTGCGAAAGCTCACCGGCGGCAGCAATCACACTATGCATTCATTTTTTATGTATGTATAAGCATGTCATTTTGAAATTGTATGTCACATAATATCGCTCCTAGACCTCTAATGGATGTATAAACCAAATAAGAAGGGTGTGGACTTACAAGCTTTTCAAAACTAACACCCAAAATCTTTAAAGTGAGTTTTTGTGTCAAAAAAAGTGTTTTTGAGTCAAAAAAAGTAAGTCCACTAAATGGTAAAATGCCAAAATGCCAATTTTTATCTGCATGATTTGCCACAGCATCACTCCTGGATCTCTAATGAATGTATAAACCAAATTAGAAGGGTGATAGGTGTATACTTTTGGACTTACCCCCAAAACTTTAAAGTGAGTTTTGGTGCCAAAAAAGTTAAAGTCCACAAAATGGTAAAATGCGAAAAAATTACAATTTTTTTCTGCATGATTTTGCCATAATATCACTCCTAGACCTCTAATGAATGTATTAACCAAATAAGAAGGGCATGAGGTGTATACTTTTGGACTTACAAGCTTTCCAAAAACTTACCCCAAAAACTTTAAAGTTTTGGGGTGGGACGCCGACGCCGACGCCGGGGTGACAGCATTAGCTCTCGGTTACACGTAACCGGTGAGCTAAAAACCTTACCCACGGCCAGTTCTCCACCTTTTGAAAACAAGAAAATCATTTGCATTATATATAAACCATCTAGAACTCAAGGTAATAATGTTGTAACATAACCCATGTCAGTAGTTGACTTAGTTATTTTTATTTTTGTTAAATGAAACAAATATGTCATTGATATTTAACATTTTCTGAACTGTAGATACGTTTAAATGATGAAACTACAAGTAAACACAAATATTTAGTTTAAGTGAGCAAAGGACTTTCTAGTATGCATTTGTATTTAATTACCTTGATGTACAATGATACACAAACCATGTGATACAAGCCAACTTGCAAAGGCATATTGCAAGACAGCTGATACATATTTATGTCCATTGTAATATTATCTGATCATGAATATTCAACTTTGGAAGAACGAAGAGCAATCATTTTGGAATACCTTCATATATTTTATTGAATTGAAAAAAGTCGAAATTTAGAGTCCATGTTACATCCGAGACATATTTGTAGAAATGAGATAAAATTGCAGATTATTATTGAAGTTAAACATAAATTGTTTACAGAGAATATTCTGAATACTGGGAATATTAATGATTTTCTTATTTCACTTCCTTTACTTATTCCATATCACTCATCTGGCAAAGACGTAACGAAGACACTAATATTCAATTTCAAATCCGGTGTCCATGTTACATCCCTGAAAATTATCAGATAAAAAACAATTGCACAGTTAAAAATTGAAGAATGTTTCAAAACTAGTCTGGGGCAGAATAAACCAACATCACATCAATCAAACTATATTAAAATTCATCTACAAAGTATTAAATATATGTGACTGTGCAGAGATGTAACAAAGACACTAGATAATTATTTTAGAATGAGTGTCCATGTTGCGTCTAAGACATATAAAGTGATATGATTAACCACATGCATGTTTACCAAAATGTTTTTCTGTCAACATGCATTCGATTTCAATATATTACTTTTAGGCATATATGTGTCTGCAAACGACGATTTATTTGTTGAAGTTACTAGTTATTTGGTAGGACGTAACAGTAGACTCAAAACGTTATCAACCCATGCTTGAACTTTCCGTTGAAAATGGTCAAATTACTTCGCAGCATTTCGTCTAATGGGCGATCTTTAACCGTTATTTTGAAGTAAAATGTATCATTTATTCAATGACATTTGTCATCAAATTTCTCCTTCGTTGATACAGTTTTAAATATTACATTTTGTAAATGTTGACATGCATGTTCTTGGACGTAACAGCACACTTACATTTTCACCGCCCCAAGGACATGGCCACCAGTAACATAGAAACCGTGCGAATGAAAGTAAACTACCGTAAACCGTTCCATTTTACTCGCCTCTAATTCGATGTCGTAAAATAACTATCATCATGAAGTCGAAACAAAGCATAAACCGATTTATTTTAATTTTCTAGGACGTAACATTATGACACCAACTGCCGAAGAAATAAATAGTTGAAATACATACAAATGTGGCCAGGATATATTCACGACACCTGTTTTTGTCACGACGCAAATAACTTCCGGTATGAAAACAGAACCACGAGATGGGTGTCGCAAGCAAGTTCAAGCGGATTTGAGCATGTTTACGGACGTAACATTCATGACACGAAATGTTACGTCCAGCGACCGTTTTATAAACAGCTCCTAAATGCAAAAGAACGTGTTCTCGTGTTAATTTCGTGCATTTTATCACCATTTTAAACTTTATTCGTCCATGTCGTCCCAAATCTTTCAACACACCCCGTGTTTGAAAATTTTTATTACCCATGAAAACACACCAACACCACTATGGACACCAAAAAATGGTAACGTGTCCTTGATATTTTACTAGAAAATGCAAAATTAAAACTTAAGTATTTCATATAAGTTTGATTTAATTTGGCAGCTATGTCCTTGTTAAAATTTATTTCAACAGATTTTATACATATTTAATTTGGTCACCATGATTTTGCGAAACACTTCAAAACAACGGACGTAACAAAAATTTTATGACACCAAAGACTTGCTCATATATCAAATGTATGATAGTGTTTTGTATTGTCAGAAAAGAGCATTACAAAAAAGCCATGATCATAAACAGGAATAGTTAAAAATGCGGTCTACTCATGTATACTTTAATATAGCCAAATAAGTAACCAAAGTATATTATACTTCAGAAAAAAACATCTGAATGTGTACAATTTTTATGTACACTTACTATACACATAATATCGGATACTGCCCGATCACCTTTTTAGCAACCTGACGACCAATAGGCCAGGTCCAAGTAAACTCCAATATTCCGTTTCATAGCATACGATTGGCCTATTTCTTTGCTTTTACTAGAAACCGATACTTTCAGGCAAAAAGCAATGTACCATTTCGATAATGATAATCTGTTCCTATCAAAACAACAATGATGATTACAGGGTGTAATGAAAATATCAATTACGGTATTTACTATCGGTAAGGTCTGCCTCTACATACAATGTACATCTATTTGACCAGAATAAGTTATTTCTACTTTAATACACAACCTATCATGATCTCCGGATAAAATAATGTTCTGCTAATCTGTGTATTTTTCGTTTTGAAATTGAGATACCTTTCTTTCTTTCTTTCTTTCTTTCTTTCTGTACAGCTGTACTTTACTAATGGTTGAGACATGTAACATTGAAGCAGTACGGATTATTTGAAATATCTTAATTACGGATGAATTGTTCAAATAAAGTTGTAAATATTTTGAAATGTCAACACATGTGCACAAACTGTAAGGCTTATATCTGTGAATAGATCAAAAAATAGTAGGTTCCACCGTCTCCGTCTATGTTATGGACAAGGTACCCATAGTTTGTATACAAACGCGCGCTTATTTCTTATTTTCTACGTTTGTGTAATAAATAATTACAATAAATTGACCCCTTCCCATGGGATTTTGACAGAGTCAGGATTCATTAATCAAAGTCGATCACTATTAATTTGTATCCCGGGAACGTCCATGTATATGGTATTTATATTGTATGTTTGTTTGTACTACCAGTAACAGATCAGGTGGATATGGTTGATACGTGATTTCGAATCAAATCAAATTGTTTACGTCGGTACATGGTTAAACAATTCGTGAGCTATAAAAACCGATTTCAACCGTGTGTCTTACTATATGGAAATAAAGATGTATCCGTGGACGATAATGCAACAAACAGACTCGGACTCTCTCCCTCTCTCTCACACACAAAATAATTACATGTTGACAATGTGTTAAGTTCGTGGAAAAAGAAGAGCGGATAATGAAGGATAAGGAGAGATCAAATCAAGGCACGGGATGTGATAAAAAACCTAAATACAAGCAAATTAAACCTGATCTTCATGTTCTCGTGTGTCTGTGCGTGCGCGTGTCCATACTCGATCCACATTCTTGTGAGGATGAGTGAACAGTTCTTTGCTAATATGTATTTATCTTTTTTTAGTCTATAACACCCCTATCAACTGGTACACACAAATTAATCAAATTATGATCCGTCTGTCCAAGATGACAAAGTTTTCGTCCGGTAAAATATCTCGGTCAATATTTAAAAAGCGGATATCAAGCTTGGAAGACGAGCACAAAATAAGGAGACATGATTTAAACTAAACAAGGTCACTGCGACCTCTATAATGTTTATGCCATAGCGGCATTAAAAATGAAAAGGCGACCTGTCGTGTACTAAAATGATTGTCATGTAGTGCTGTGCAATTCCAAATCAATGTTACTGTAAAAACAGTTGTTTTCCATTACATGAATTCTAATTGTGTATCTTTTTATTTTGATGTCATCCATTTTGCATTCATGTGTACTTTTGATCATTGTCTTTTATGACGTCATCAATCTTTGTTGTTTTGACGTAACCATGGCACATAGTGATGACGTCACAAATAAATCCTTTCATTACACCTGAAGAGCTTGCTCCAAAGCAATGTGAAAGCGCTAGTGTATTTCTGGTTTGTGTTTTTTTTTTATTATTGTTACTATGTATATCCATCACGAGGACATTATATACTTTTAATTATATATATATATACATATATCTTGATATGTGTACAAAAATGTGTATAATTTGTACACCAAATCAATCATTAATGATGTAATAATTATCATACAAACTATTTAACACTATGTTACCATGACTTAATTAATGGATTAATGAATTGATATCTTCATGAAAAGATAATTTACGATATATATAAGCAAAACCACCCATATGTGTTGATCTGTCGAGTCGGATCGCCCGAGTTTCTTGCGCGGAGGAAAATATCACGAGTGTGCGAGTGTGATATTTTTCCTCCGCGCAAGAAACTCGGGCGATCCGACTCGACAGATCAACACATATGGGTGGTTTTGCTTTTATCACATACCTTTATTATTACAACTTTCCTTAATAATGAAATCCATTTGCGGTTTCAAGTGACGTCACATCACTATGTATTATTTTCGTTTTCAATGAAGAAAAGAAATCGTCATCTCGTCATCATAAGTTCGCCAACTGATTAAAAGTGTAGGCCTAGTTGACAGATCTAGCCAGTTTACACTTAATCAATATTTTTGTACTGATTAACTCCTTTCTGTTTTCAAACTAATAATGTAAAGGAAAATCACAACACTAATTGATGCAAAATCATTTATTTGCAATCCGATAACGTTATATGTTAATAAATTCTCCCAACTGTCAGTGAAAGTGTTCGGCATTTAATTATGATTTAAAATACAACATCGTTTACTTCAAGCAGCAAAATTTACAAATACTGTTTAATTTAATTTGATTTAGCATTAGTTAAGCATGGATATAGTAAAAAAAATCAAATTAAACCTATATATCGATGGCATCAAACACATTCTCCATACCTAGACATATAGCTAATGTGCTGTCGTTGAGCGACTACGTCACAGCGCGTGCAATTCATTCACAAAAACAAGTGGCATGTCACACCGAGTCATCGTCATCGTCAGTGATTCGTAGGATTCTACGATATTTCCTAGGAGGAGATATAACTTGAGAGGAAGATTGGGAAGATATTTGAAAGGAAATGTTAAATGTGCCGCCAGTAATATTTGCCCCAAAAAACATTCCCGTGGCAAGATTTTGACAATCTCCAGATGACCTTGGCATTGGATTTTTCCCTGGTTCGACCACGTTTTCATTTCTGGAATTTCTCTTTGCCACTTCACTACGAGAAATTGTCGATCGGACAGACCTTGATTACAAAGATGTTTCGGGGACATTTTGTAGAAGTTCGCACATTTCTCGTTGCTGCTGCATGGATGCCACTGCATAATTATTCACACTGTTGACATTTTTATGACCATGCGTGATGATTGTTGTCGGTGCTACGCCAGAATGCAAAAGTTTTGTGCACAGAGTTTTACGGAGGGATTGGTTGGTCTTTTTCCCAACAAGACCGGCATTGTTTGCCATGGTTTTCATCATATCAGAAAGCTTGTTTTTCCCCACTTGCTGATTTTTAAACCAACGTTTACCGTTCTCGTTGTGATTGACAGCAAGATAAATGGGATATTCTGCAGTGTTCATTTCGTGTGGCCTGTGTTTCGCGTAAAGTTTAAATGATTTGATTGGACATCTGGATGAATTCTCGGGATTTACAAAAAGTTTTGGATTAAATGACCTCTGGTGAGTTGAATTGCCTCCACGAGTTTTCGTTGATCTTTCATTAAATTCCTCGTTACCACTTCATCAAATATAATATCATGAAGAATTTCAAAATTAACGTCCGAAAGTTCCATGTGATGATGATAGACTATGAAATATCAAACAGACTAGCAGACGACAGAAATGTCGGAGAACAATATTTATTCAAGAGAAATAAACGTACATTTAAAATATTCAAGTAATTGATTTTTACTTGTAATTAAATGCATTTATTTCCAAAAAATGTTTTCATAATTTTTAATCAATGTTGTAAGATACAGCTTCACTTTATTTCTTCCAATGAACTGTCTATTTTTAGTTTCATGGAAAAGGGAATTCCCCTTAAAAGTAGTTCCGGCTAGTATGGTGATACAGCATCTTGTATCACACATGTGTGATACAAACCGACAGAAAACATCCACCGAAATTTGTTGTATCACTATTGTTAGATTACATAGGTATGTGATAAATGTATTTAATTAAGAAATAATTAACGATGATTCGTGTATTGTTGCAGGATATACAACGAGGACGAGGATATTTTGCAATTAGATTAATAACGAACGCCGCAGGCCTGAGTTATTAATTAAAATTGCAAAATATCCGAGTCCTCGTTGTATATCCTTCAACAATACACGAGTCAAGTTGATTATTTCTATTCTACCATGTACTGTTCAGTTCTGAGATCGACCTCTTTCTAATAGAAAAACAGCAAAGAAACCCCGAGAAAACTTTGTAATTTATTTCTTGAGTATTGCATTTTTTGTTGATGAAATATACAGGCAATACAGTACTACGATCAAGAGCATCTATCATATGGCATTGATTTTGAAACTTATAAAAAAGGATAAAAAAAAGGAAAGAAAAAAGGGGGGCCTCCGTAGGATTCCAACTCGCGTCGTGATAAAAATTTATTGAAAAACTAACGTATTAGCCCACTCGGCTACAGTAACCTTTTATAAAATGCGTGAATATTAGATATATAAAATTGTAACAGCCGTGACTCGCGACCGTGTATTATTGGCACGAGCGTGGGTTATTGGAAAATAATACATGGTTTTAAACCAATCAAAACTGGCGTTGCATAGCAAACATGGTAGAATTTTCCATAACACCAATCATGTGTGGTATATGACTTAGAACATACAATATATCAATATATCAAGTAAGACATCTAAATAATGTAGTGAATATATCCATACTTGTGCTTTCTATTTTACAGTGATCTCATGCAAAAACTACCGATTGAAACAACATCTTCAGTACAGGCAGCTCCGAATCCATTTATGTTACTAATTAAAGTTAACTAAAATACGTCTGTCTCTAAGCGACGTCCAGGAGACAATAGGTCCTCTGACAGACAGTGATTAGTTGACCTGTTGGCGGAAAACACATGAAACCGTCAAATACCTAAATATAGTCCAGGATGGTTAAGTTTGATCATTAAAGCATGAATCGCCGAGATCGAGATATAGATGTTTCTGACTAAATAAGTTCAAAGATAATACATTTCTACTAAAAAGACTTGTTTTTTTTTATTATTTTTTTTGTTTCTTATATATTGATAAGTGACTTTTTCATATGGATATATTACTACGCCTTCTATAAACATGCTAATAAGAATGTAAATTCAAATCAGATCACAATCCAGCCATTTTTTACTAATACTATTCTAGCAGAAACAAGTCACGCCACTCGCTAAAGCGTGTGTCGTTCTTAACTTGACTAGCACAAGTGAAATAAATGATCACCATCTGCATGTCTAACAGTTGAAAATAACGGTGTCCGACAGCCATTTTGTTCTTTGATGACGCCCGGAGCAAACAAAGCTGAAACTGAATCAGGAATGCTTGGTCCCGTTTTCATTAACCTTTCTTTTATTTAAGGAAGACTCTTAATTACGAAACCTTTCTTAAAATGTTTTATGATTTCTTACAAACAATTTATTGTTGAAGAATTTCCTTAAGTTAAGGAATTTTGAAAATATTGGGTCTAAGAAAAGTAAAAACAAAAAAACAAAAAACAAAATTCTAAAAACAAAAGCAAAAAACAATCAAAATAAATCCTACAAAGTGCTATTGCGATCGAATAAATAAAAAAAAACATCGATTACCATATTCACAGAGTCCCAATGCTTTGAGAGCGCAGTCTGCAGTTCTGAAAGATAGGGCTCTTAGCTTGACGCATTGTTTTACGGAACAACGTTTTGGTTGTCCGTTACTCAGGTCCCAGTTGCTCCATACCATTGGTTCTCCCGTAATCCAAATATAGTTGGTGCAGTCTATTGACGTGGTATTCAGGCCAATATACGGTATCTTTGCCGAGCTGTGATATAAACATCAACTCTAAAGTGGGACACAAACATGATAGATATTGGTACATATCTTAAACATAAACATGTTTGAATACATTGTATACCAGTGAATAAAGGGAGACAATCCTCATAGAAACGTAAAATGTATGTTTATGAGAAATTTGAACATTCTCTGTTTTGCCTCTGACATTATTTCAAAGCAGAGTGCAGACTAGAATGTCGTTACTTTCCTAGATACGATGACCGCTGACCGCAACAACCTCTCATCGTAGGGAAATAAATCATAATTGATGTTTAACTAATTTCAATTATCAATGTCAGGTTTAATGTTAAAATAACTAAAAAATAAAATCAATCAATAAATGAATAGATTACATATATCGTTATCAAAATAAACTACTGGAAAAACTCGATCATCAAATGAATAAATAAATCATTAAAAAATAAATTGTTAGATAAATCATTAAAAATCAATTGTTAGATAAATCATTAAATCATTAAATCAATTGTGAAACAAATAAGTCAATGTTTATATCAATAAATACAGAAATTGGCCATTTAATGAATTAATCATTTAATAAATGTATCAATCATAGAATAAACCAATCATCGGATAAATCAATCATAAAATCAGTCTATCATTTAAGCAATCAATCTTGAAATAAATCAAACAATTATTGAATGAGTAAACCAACTATTACATCAAATAATTAATCAATAGATAAATGCATCCAATTTTAGAAAAACAAACAAAACCAAAAATAAATGAATAAAAAAATAATTAATTATAATAATCAATTAGTACAATTCTAAATAGAATAATCAATCATTAGATAAATAATTTCAGCAAATGTTGAAATAGAACCATACATTGTAACAAAAAAGAAAGAAAGAACAAAGATAAATACAAAATATATTTACATTTTGCTATTGTGGTACAGCTTGTCGGTTGTGTTGACACTCTCAAACTTGGACATTGTATCTATTGTTATCAGTCGGCCATTGTGCTCTTCACAGTAGGAAATAATAGCGGGCATCGTCATCTCCTCGGGTGTGAAAAAGAATGGTGAATCCATAGCCCACAAACATCCTATAACAACACGTTCGAGAAAATTTAATAAAGAATTATTAAAAAATAAACCTCAGCAGAATTAAACATGAATTGAACTGATGTTATTTGTGATAATAGCCGATCTCATCTCACTAATGATATTCATAATACCAGCGAACGACAAACCATCAATTGTATTGCTGATTACAGAAACCTCCTTCCACAAACTCCTTCCACAAATGTTATTGGTGATTACAGATAACTCTATCCCACTAATGTTATTTGTGATAATAGCCGAACTCATCCAACTAATGATATTGGTGGTTACATCGAACTCCAAACCATTCATTATTTTGGTGTTTACAGATAACTCTATCCCACTAATGCTATTGGTGATTACACAAACCTCCTTCCTACTAATGTTATTGGTGATTACAACGAACACCATTCTGTAATTTTATTGATGATTACAGGGAACCTCATCCCACTGATGGTATTGTAATTACAGCGAACTCCTCACTAACATTATTTGTGATTACAGAAACTTCCATCCTACTAATATTATTGGTGATCACAGTGACCTCCAGCCAAATAATGTTATTGATGATCAAAGTGACCTCCAGCCAAATAATGTTATTGATGATTAAAGTGACCTCCAGCCAAATAATGTTATTGATGATTAAAGTGACCTCCAGCCAAATAATGTTATTTGTGATCACAGTGACCTCTAGCCAAATAATGTTATTGGTGATCACAGTGACCTCCAGCCAAATAATGTTATTGGTGATCACAATGACATCCAGCCAAATAGTGTTATTTGTGATCACAGTGACCTCCAGCCAAATAATGTTATTGGTGATCACGGTGACCTCCAGCCAAATAATGTTATTGGTGATCACAGTGACCTCCAGCCAAATAATGTTATTGGTGATCAGAATGACCTCCAGCCAAATAATGTTATTGGTGATCACAGTGACCTGCAGCCTAATAATGTTATTGGTGATCACAATGACCTCCAGCCAAATAATGTTATTGGTGATCACAGTGACCTCCAGCCAAATAATGTTATTTGTGATCACAGTGACCTCCAGCCAAATAATGTTATTGGTGATCACAGTGACCTCCAGCCAAATAATGTTATTGGTGATTACAGTGACCTCCAGCCAAATACTGTTATTGGTGATCACGGTGACCTCCAGCCAAATAATGTTATTTGTGATCACAATGACCTCCAGCCAAATAATGTTATTGGTGATCACAGTGACCTCCTGCCAAATACTGTTATTGGTGATCACACTGACCTCCAGCCAAATACTGTTATTGATGATTACAGAGACCTCCGGCCAAATAATGTTATTGGTGATCACAGTGACCTCCAGCCAAATAATGTTATTGGTGATCACAGTGACCTGCAGCCTAATAATGTTATTGGTGATCACAATGACCTCCAGCCAAATAATGTTATTGGTGATCACGGTGATCTCCAGCCAAATAATGTTATTGGTAATCACAGTGACCTCCAGCCTAATAATGTTATTGGTGATCACAATGACCTCCAGGCAAATAATGTTATTGGTGAACACAGTGACCTCCAGTCAAATAATGTTATTGATGATTACAGTGAATTCAAGAAAATAATGTTATTGGTGATCAGAATGACCTCCAGCCAAATAATGTTATTGGTGATTACAGTGACCTCCAGCCAAATAATGATATTGGTGATTACAGTGACCTCCAGCCAAATAATGTTATTGGTGAACACAGTGACCTCCAGTCAAATAATGTTATTGATGATTACAGTGAATTCAAGAAAATAATGTTATTGGTGATCAGAATGACCTCCAGCCAAATAATGTTATTGGTGATTACAGTGACCTCCAGCCAAATAATGATATTGGTGATCACACTGACATCCAGCCAAATAATGTTATTGGTGATCACAGTGACCTCCAGCCAAATAATGTTATTGGTGATTACAGTGACCTCCAGCCAAATAATGTTATTGGTGATCACAGTGACCTCCAGCCAAATAATGTTATTGGTGATCACGGTGACCTCCAGCCAAATAATGTTATTGGTGATCACGGTGACCTCCAGCCAAATAATGTCATTGATGATTACAGTGAACTCCAGCCAAATAATGTTATTGGTGATTACAGTGAACTCATTCAAACTAATGTTATTGATGATTACAGTGAATTCAATCCAAATAATGTTATTAGTGATTACAGTGAACTCATTCAAACTAATGTTAATGACGGTTACTCCATCTCATCATATACCCATTAAATACGATACTTATAATGCAATTCATGAACATGTGTTTGCTTGTAAAATATACATATCACTCTATGAGTAAAGCAACACAAATACTAATTTGTTTGTGTATTCTAAACAGAATACTTAATAGCGATTTGTCAATGGATACAGTAGCAAGTAATGGTGTGATAGGGTCTATGCATATAGGTAATTAAAAGTAAATTATTTCGTTTGTGATTAATATACATTGTACGTGTTGTTAGGAAAGACCGTTTTTGATTTTTGTATAAAAATATCTGTAGTATTGTTTACTCTTATATTTTGGAAAGATACAATTTTCCACTTCTTTAGTGGCAACATCGATATCTCCACAGCAATTTTTGTCATAACAGGACATATTTCTTGGAGCACAGAGACAGTCAGGGTCATGAGAGGCCATTTGTAGGGGCACAGCAAGAGTCATGGATATAATAGGCCATTTATATGGGAACAATAACAGTCAGGGTCAGAGGGCAATCTAAAGGGTACAGCGATTTTCAATCACTAGTCTAAGAGCACATTTCTAAGGAAACAACATCAGTGTGGGTCAGAAGAGGGCATTTCTAAGAAAACAACAACGGTATGGGTCTGAAGAGGAAATTTATAAGAAAACAACATCAGTGTGGGTGAGAAAAGGGCATTTTTATGAAAACAACAACAGTGTGGGTCTGACGAGAGCATTTCTCAGAGTATAATAATGATCAGGGTCATCAGAGTGCAATTCGATGGGTACCACAATAATCGGTCACCAGAGGAAATTTCGATGAAAACAACTGTAGTCTGGGCCATCAGAGGACATTTCTTAGGGAACAACACTAGTGAGGGCCATAAAAGGACATTTCTTAGGGAACAACAATAGTGAGGGCCATAAAAGGACATTTCTTGGGGAACAACAATAGTGAGGGCCATAAAAGGACATTTCTTAGGGAACAACAATAGTGAGGGCCATAAAAGGACATTTCTTAGGGAACAACAATAGTGAGGGCCATAAAAGGACATTTCTTAGGGAACAACAATAGTGAGGGCCATAAAAGGACATTTCTTAGGGAACAACAATAGTGAGGGCCATAAAAGGACATTTCTCGAGGAACAACAATAGTGAGGGCCATAAAAGGACATTCTTGGGGAACAACAATAGTGAGGGCCATAAAAGGACATTTCTTAGGGAACAACAATAGTGAGGACCATAAAAGGACATTTCTTAGGGAACAACAATAGTGAGGGCCATAAAAGGACATTTCTTGGGGAACAACAATAGTGAGGGCCATAAAAGGACATTTCTTAGGGAACAACAATAGTGAGGGCCATAAAAGGACATTTCTTAGGGAACAACATTTGAGGGCCATAAAGGACATAGGGACACAATAGTGAGGGCCATAAAAGGACATTTCTTGGGGAACAACAATAGTGAGGCCATAAAAGGACATTCTTAGGGAACAACAATAGTGAGGGCCATAAAAGGACATTTCTTAGGGGAACAACAATAGTGAGGGCCATAAAAGGACATTTCGTAGGGAACAACAATAGTGAGGGCCATAAAAGGACATTTCTTAGGGAACAACAATAGTGAGGGCCATAAAAGGACATTTCTTAGGGAACAACAATAGTGAGGGCCATAAAAGGACATTTCTTGGGGAACAACAATAGTGAGGGCCATAAAAGGACATTTCTTAGGGAACAACAATAGTGAGGACCATAAAAGGACATTTCTTAGGGAACAACAATAGTGAGGGCCATAAAAGGACATTTCTTGGGGAACAACAATAGTGAGGCCATAAAAGGACATTCTTGGGGAACAACAATAGTGAGGGCCATAAAAGGACATTTCTTGGGGAACAACATAGTGAGGGCCATAAAAGGACATTCCTGGGGAACAACAATAGTGAGGGCCATAAAAGGACATTCCTGGGGAACAACAATAGTGAGGGCCATAAAAGGACATTTCTTGGGGAGAAACAATAGTGCGGGCCATAAAAGGACATTTCTTAGGGAACAACAATAGTGAGGGCCATAAAAGGACATTTCTTGGGGAACAACAATAGTGAGGGCCATAAAAGGACATTTCTTAGGGAACAACAATAGTGAGGGCCATAAAAGGACATTTCTTAGGGAACAACAATAGTGAGGACCATAAAAGGACATTTCTTGGGGAACAACAATAGTGAGGGCCATAAAAGGACATTTCTTAGGGAACAACAATAGTGAGGGCCATAAAAGGACATTTCTTAGGGAACAACAATAGTGAGGCCATAAAAGGACATTTCTTGGGGAACAACAATAGTGAGGGCCATAAAAGGACATTTCTTAGGGAACAACAATAGTGAGGGCCATAAAAGGACATTTCTTAGGGAACAACAATAGTGAGGGCCATAAAGGGACATTTCTTAGGGGAACAACAATAGTGAGGGCCATAAAAGGACATTTCTTGGGGAACAACAATAGTGAGGGCCATAAAAGGACATTTCTTGGGGAGCAACAATAGTGAGGGCCATAAAAGGACATTTCTTAGGGAACAACAATAGTGAGGGCCATAAAAGGACATTTCTTAGGGAACAACAATAGTGAGGGCCATAAAAGGACATTTCTTAGGGAACAACAATAGTGAGGGCCATAAAAGGACATTTCTTAGGGAACAACAATAGTGAGGGCCATAAAAGGACATTTCTTAGGGAACAACAATAGTGAGGGCCATAAAAGGACATTTCTTAGGGAACAACAATAGTGAGGGCCATAAAAGGACATTTCTTAGGGAACGACAATAGTGAGGGCCATAAAAGGACATTTCTTAGGGAACGACAATAGTGAGGGCCATAAAAGGACAATTCTTAGGGAACAACAATAGTGAGGGCCATAAAAGGACATTTCTTAGGGAACAACAATAGTGAGGGCCATAAAAGGACATTTCTTAGGGAACAACAATAGTGAGGGCCATAAAAGGACATTTCTTAGGGAACAACAATAGTGAGGGCCATAAAAGGACATTTCTTAGGGAACAACAATAGTGAGGACCATAAAAGGACATTTCTTAGGGAACAACAATAGTGAGGGCCATAAAAGGACATTTCTTAGGGAACAACAATAGTGAGGGCCATAAAAGGACATTTCTTGGGGAACAACAATAGTGAGGGCCATAAAAGGACAATTCTTGGGGAACAACAATAGTGAGGGCCATAAAAGGACATGTCTTAGGGAACAACAATAGTGAGGGCCATAAAAGGACATTTCTTAGGAAACAACAATAGTGAGGGCCATAAAAGGACATTTCTTGGGAACAAAGCAACAGTCAGATTTTGTATCAGGACATGGATATTGAAGATTTAATTTTTTTCAGGATTTTTTTTGATTTTTTATTTATTTATTTATTTATTTTTGTTAAATATCATTTCAAATTGTATTCGCAACCTGCTTAAAATGATATTTTCCCCATTTACTATACTGGTTTAATGGAGTTATTATTTTTGTCTAGATTCCAAAGATTTATATTGTCCTTTTCTAGGGGTAGGCTAGTTATGGTCTATTTAATTTTTTTTTATTATCAAACTCATTTAATGTTTTCAAGTAAAGTTCCCGAAGTTTTTTTATCTTCATCACTAAACAACGGTCTATCATTAATGGTCTTATCTTTCAGAAATTCACATTAATTGGAGTTTTTTTCCGATATATCATCTACATCCTTTTGGAAAAAATGGATTCAGGCTGTAATTATCGATTGTTTCCTGATATACTTTTCCGCCGATATTATGACATGATCATTTAATTGATCAGAATTTTCAAATTCAAAGATTTAATAAATTGATGCTTAAAATCGTCATTCCATGCATACTTAATCCCATTACATTCATCTTCTTAAAAAAGTTACCTCTTTTACGTAACATGTAATCTTTCTCACTCATTCCTTTTGTACCAGAAAAGTCACTAGAAGCAGAATTCTCTTATTCTATGATTTCAACGTTGTTCCTCAATGAAAATTACTCAGTACACACGCACACCTTTTTCATGTAAATATGATTGGAGGGGATCACATGTGCAGTAGTGTTTCGTAACAAGTGATTTATTGCACACTTATTTCCATTGTGAACGGTTGGAAGTATGCGGTAAGGAAGTATTATCGCTTTCAGCATAGCCAAACCTAGGCCACAAACATCGATAGTGTGGGCTACAAATACAGGTAAAACAACACGTGACCCAAGTGATTCTCAAAGTATCGAAATAGACCGCCATGGTCCATTGGCGCGCTGTGTGTTGTGAACGGATCATGCAGTCAGTCAATACCATACGGAATAAAGTTAAATTGACATATTAAATAGGAATTAAACACTACTCATCCAGGTATGTCTGTGGTACGGAGTAAATCTTTTTTTTTTCTTTTAAGCTGAAATGTTTGATCTCGCAATTTGTTTATCTTTATGCTAAATACTTTATATGTGATATTCATGAAAAAAAAATTAGTTGTTTTTTGGGACATAGAATAATATAAGACATTGTAAAAGTCGAACAATTCATGTTGTCTATGGTAAAACATTATTCGAATGCTGGACACCACTCTCGAAAGTTGCAAATAACCCGTTGATGCAGTTTTACGGTCATTTAATGAAATATCCATTGTCACCAACAGATTTTCCCGCATATTACAACATTGATTTGTTATTGATTTATGTTTTGTATTTAAAAAACTTGGTGTTAAACATACATTTGTTTGGGTTTATTTTTTTTAAACAGTTATCGCTAGGTCGAAACAGACAAATAATCATGTGCTATACATCTTTCAAAGCATCCTTAATATTTAGATTATCCATTGTATTCAGCAAGTCCACAGACATGGATGGATAGGGGCTACACGTATATTGCTAGGGACATGTTAAAACCGTATTGCCCAAAACATACCTGTGTACAGTAGAGTCAAAGTCAACAGCGTAACGACAGTGGCATCCATAGGAATGTAAATGTCATATGGGTGTTGGTCAAGTCTATGGTGACGATCAGCTAGAACTGCCTCTAGTCACACTGTTGTCTTGGTTTTGTTGTTCAAGTCACAATTAGTATAGTCCACTGCTAGCGACAATCGTGCAGCATTTCAAGAACATTGCGAAAGAATCTTGCCTACTATAGTGTAAATGCGAGATTGCGCACTGGCTATAGATGGTAAGTGCTGATAATCTCTGACTGATGTGTAAGCAGAATCGATTTTGATTCGGTTGAAGCACCATCTGTATCGTTCTAGGGATGTGATTGCACGATCAAAAACAATAATAACGAACAAACAGGAAAAACTCAATGGTGCAGTGTTTTACAACAGCGAGGTTACCTCTGCCATTCCATGTCATATGGTTTCGTGGTATAAACAAACACGGGTTTATTAATCTACATTTTAGTTTTCTAGTTGTTTATCTCTTTTACAATTAGACCTGAAAAGTAACCAATTCATATAGTGTATAATTTGTGTATGTTCTTATTAATCACTGCTATTTTTCACATTTCACACATTGGTTTCCATTTGTCTTTATTCTGCTGACAAATGGAATAACAGGGAAACGATCAAGAGTGCATCAAGATTCTCTGGCATTTTGATTTTTTGATCAGTCGACTTATTATTATGCATGGATATCACAGATTTTTGTCATTCTTGTCTTATTTCTCTTACACATTAGAACAAATCTGTTCACTTTAGGGTTGAAAATAAAAGCCCATCAATTGTAAATTGAAGAGTTGGGGTTTTTCTTTGATATTGAATATTTATATTTTTATTATTGACCTTTAATCAGTATGCAGCTGAGGAAACATCAAATATACCTACACAGATGCGTACCTGAAACCCACCAAAAGTTAGTCACTGTGACCTGCATTTTGAAATTTGACCTACATCAAAGAAAACAAAAGTGTCTTTATTCTACACTTTTTTACTTGAACTTCATACTTGGGGTCACGGGTTCACCTTGGCCAGGCTGTGTGTCATTTATCAAAGACAAGGTTTGTTTGTCTTGACCTTGTTGTCTGTCCTTTTACCGGAATTTCTAACATTTGTCAACTTACTGGTCTACTGTCATTACACTAAAGAAATTGTAGAAAGTAGATTAGATTAATTGATTTATGACATTAATTCCACCATGAGTTCCCTATCTTGACATACACTTTAACATCAGGCAGGCGACTAATTGTTTTATATATGCTTCAGACATTGTTATCATAATATTAATGGTTTAAATGATACAAGGAAAATACTAGACATATTACACTATGTGTTAACATAAGATCGTTAAAGTGAGTTTTTTTCACGTACCTCTGTATGGGTGTCTAGTATTAACACACTGTGTGCCAACAAATGACAGTTGAAGTGGGGTATTTTTCACGTACCTCGATATGGGTGTCAAGTATTAACACACTGTGTGCCAACAAATGACAGTTAAAGTGAGGTATTTTTTCATGTACATCGGTATGGGTGTCAAGTATAACAACACTGTTTGCCAACAAATGACAGTTGAAGTGAGGTATTTTTTCATGTACATCGGTATGGGTGTCAAGTATAACAACACTGTGTGCCAACAAATGACAGTTGAAGTGAAGTATTTTTTCATGTACATCGGTATGGGTGTCAAGTATATCAACACTGTGTGCCAACAAATGACAGTTGAAGTGAGGTATTTTTTTCATGTACCTCGGTATGGGTGTCAAGTATAAACACACTGTGTGCCAACAAATGATAGTTGAAGTGAGGTATGTTTCACGTACCCCTTTTTGCTGATAAATTGTAAACACCTTTTTATCTCGCTTTGTTAGCAAAATGTTTGATCTTCAAAATAACAATATTGACATATCTCAAGTGAAATTTATCTTACGTGATGTGTTTTAAGCGGAATATGAAGATATTGTAATGTTATCTTAACGGGAATCTGGTCACCTTACTTTCCGTTAGAAAAATCGGTGAGTGTGTGTGTGTGTGTGTGTGTGTGTGGGGGGGGGGGGGGGGGGGGGATGGTGATGCTGAGGGAGGTGAGGGTGTGTGTGGGGGGGTGAGTGTGAGTGTGAGGGAGGGATGGTGATGGTGAGGGAGTGTGAGGGTGTGTGTGTGTGTGTGTGTAGATAACTTGGGGCTGAGAATTCGTCCCTCTGCGGAAAATCGCAAAACCATATCGTTTCAGAGAGAAGGAAGCTTGGTAGCGTTTCAGTTGAAAATCTCACGATAACCTCCTTATTTTCTATTATATCCAGATAAATTGATTGATGCCTTTGTTCAATTTCCGTTCCTTTTGTACATCTCGAATACGTTCTCGTCTTTCAATAACAATATTACTAAACATGTTGTTTTTTTATATCCCACGGCAGGTTGTTTTGTATATACAGATGTCGTGTTTATAAATGTAGAAGTTCGAAATGGATCAACTTTTAAGTATCGATCTATATATATCCTGTTTTCTATCTTGTAAGTTATATATATAGTTGCTCATTAAATAATTCAGCAGTACCAAGATTTCTCCAGATGGTCCGTGAAGTAGATGCATGCGTATTGATTATCTAACGCGGTTATCCAATACCTTGATTTGAACCATGACTTTGGTGACGTATCCAAAGACATTATGTTAATATTTTTCTCAATAGATCACATCCAGGTAGATTTTTGAGGATTTACATATAAAACCTCAAGTTCCAAACCCGCGGTCTATGTGTGTGAGGATGTGAGGGTGAGTGTGTGTGTGTGTGTGTGTCAGGGAGGGATGGTGAGGGTGAGGGTGTGTGATTGTGTGAGGGTGTGTGTGTGTGTGTGTGTGTGCGTAGATAACTTAGGGCCGATAATTCGTCCCTCTGCGGACATTCGCAACATCATATTGCTTCAGAGAGATGAATCTTGGTAACGTTTCAGTTGAAACTCTCATGACAACCTCCTTATTTCTATTATATCCAGGTACATTGATGAATACATTTGTTTAATTTCCATTCCTTTTAGACGTCTCTAATACCTTCCCGTCTTTTATTTACGATATCACTTAATATGCATGTTTTATATCCCACGGCAGTATGTTTTGTATATACAGCTGTCGTGTCTGTTAATGTAGAAATTTGAAATTGATCAACTTTTAAGTATCGATTTATGCATAAATATCATTTTTGTATCGTGTAAGCTATATATATAGTAGCTCATTAAATAATTCAACGGTGCTAATATTTCACCATGTGATCCGTGAAATTGATACATGCTTATTGATTATCTAACGCGGGTATCCAATACTTTGATTTGAGTCATGACTTTGCTGTCGTATCCAAAGACATTCTGTAAATATTTTCCTCCGTTTATAAACAACCATGTAGTTACTGGTCATTGATTAGTACATGGATTTCGTCCTTTTATACTCATCGTGTCTACGATATTCCCTCACAAAACCATCGTCTTTTTTAATTGATATAACGATATAATGTGTAATGAAAACGGCGTGAAATTTTCTTTTACTTTGACAATTACGCGAGACAATAGGCAACATTTAATTAATTACGAACATGCATTAATGAGTGCTTAAAAACGGTTAAGGACAATAAGGCTTCCACTTGCTGATGTAAAAATCTATTCAAATCTTTAAGAAATGCAAGCATGCTCCTGCGCGTGGATTAATGACTGAATTGTGGAATCATACAACCTTGTACTATCTGATTCAGGAGATCATATACTTTTTTGTATACACATCATTATCCTTCGAGAGCTGTCGACAGACTATTTTATTGACTCCGAAAATGGACACCTTTACTACATGTTATAGGGTGATTCAGACGTGATTTGGTGTAGATGAAACCAATTCTCGGGGCTAAATATAGAAGTCGCGTTGACATCACAATACAAGTATACGTTAAATCAGAAGTTCGCACACGTTAGTTATCCGCTGTGTTGTGAGGAGCGAAAACGAAGACATGTACACGTTCAAGTGGACATAAAACGTTCTGAGAACGTCCGGAAAACGTCATATTCAGATCACTACGTCCGGGACTTTAATATTTTGTTTAGGTCAAACTTCGGTGCAACGGTAGCTTTTGATGATGTGACAACGTTGTAATAAGGTTTAAATATAAACTTTTGTATTACTTGCTATTTTTTAGCGGTTTTCAAGTAAACATATATCCCAAAGACGTACCGAGAGCGAACATCAAATTTTACGATAAATCGAAAAATCTATTTGGATTTTAAATCATATCTATCAATAATTATTCTGTTTTTTGTTAGTTTAAAGTTTAGTTTATCCTAAAGTCCCTATAATGTGCTTGAATAATATCATGTTAATAATTGATCGCTTTTGATGCAATGTTGCTGTTACACATCCTTTCATTGCAATAAATGTGAATACACTCACAAGATTATAATAACAAATCCGTGTTAGCTCCCTTTGTATTGCATAGATGTCCACCAGGGGACAACACACACATAAGCGTACATTTCAAAATTATCAGTTTTAAACGAATTAATTCTTCGTTTAATTGCATGAAAATAGCATGTATCATTTGAAACCGTTGCATTTTTTTCTGAGAAAGAAAGTGATAGAGAGAGAAAAGACGCATTTAATATTTGCGCTGTAATTTTCACTTCCGGTTCGTTGGGCCCAACACACATGATCACTGGTCACTTGATTTGCTCTACTGGATCTTGTATTTTCTTTCAAAACATCATATAAAACCAGATAACATCCCAAACAAATCGGTCATTCAAGATATGATCTATATGATTCGTAATTATTATCAAATACTATAAATTCATTTGCAACCTTACTAGAACGTACCTTACACAACGTTGCATCCTGAGGTAACTACAACGTTCTCCAGACGTTATGTGCCCACTGGACAACGTATGTCTATGTATATTTCGTTAATGCTCTCACTGGGTTATATCCCCTTGCCCACTTCATGTCATGTAATGATGACAACCCTATGTGTTGTTTGTGATCGATCGTGTATTATCCACAAACCTCTCGAGAGTTGACAACGGGACAGTGCAGTATACACATCATCAGTGACGTTTGGTTAAGCATACATGTATCGCCAAGTATCCAAAATATGTCTTCTTTGTAACAAGATAGGTGCACGGCAAAAAGTGAGTGAAAAAACGTATTTCATTTCTAAAGGATTTATTAGAAAAGAAGTAAATGATGTTACACAAACCGCGTTACTACATTTGTATCACCCGTATCTCCACCACGGACACAAAAGTAACCCGACGTCTGAACCGGTATAAATTGACTAGCATGTTTGTTCCTTTTACTGTTGTTGTTGTTGTTGTTGTTGTTGTTGTTGTTTTTGCTTCATTTGTCCAGGAATACACATACACACTTTATCAGCCAGGAGGACAAATTTGGGGAATGCATACATAGTAGCCAATCGAGTGTCATGTCAGTTCTTTACCAAAAAAAGCAACAAATCCCGTGATCTCAGTTCTATTGAAATTGACACAGACTGATACGAAGAATGACCCAGAGCTAATTAACCTATACATGATTTTATATAAAAAAGAAACTGAGATATCGCGTTTGATGATGAAAACTAGATGTAAAAGGAATGTAATACCATTGGAATCGTCAACCTAAAACAGAACAAACTCTCTCTTAATCTAGTAATTTCTTCAATGTGCTCCTTTACATATCGTTCATATCATTGCATTGAGCAAGCGTAAAACAAAAGATTCATTAGTAAGTGGGACCAACCTTAAATGAGCCAGGTTATAAATATATGGATGATATTTAGATCAAGAGGCGGGTAATATACAATACTATATACATGCACATACTACAGCAAAGGGATAACAAATGTCAACGGAACAGAAGACAATAAACTACCTTCATATGGTATCTCTGACAAATGTATCAATTTGCGTTTGAGATGACCGTAGACTCCACATGAAAACAGTTTAATGATTATATTTTCAATTCATGAGTATCGACGAAGGCAAAATTAGCTTGAAACGTTCGTTTACCTTACCATTTAAGTGTATGAAAATTAATAGATATTGAGTGTCCTTGTTACGACCAAAGAGATGTGTGTGTTTGAAGATGTAGAGATTATGTATAAGCATTGAACCACTGTGTTGCGCATAAATGAGATATATTCCTACCCATGGAATGCTGTCACGAAATGGCTGTCAGCTATACTCTAACAGAGAGCAAATCTATCAAGTTCGATGTAAATATTTGCACAGAAACACACACATCGTGACAAAGTCAGGCACGATAATCCAGCCAATCACGACTGACATGATGATACTGGCCACGCCCCCTATGACCATACTGGAGGGCTTTGATTCGTACACGCTGATCAGTTTACGCCGATAAGTTGAGGTGTTGTTCTTAATGACAGCGAGCTCCGCCTTCAGTTCCGTGATGATACTATGGAGTTCATCTTGACTGAGCTTGGTTCCATTCCTTTGCCTTCTGATACAGGATATATTGGTAG
Organism: Pecten maximus; assembly: GCF_902652985.1. NCBI lineage: Eukaryota > Metazoa > Mollusca > Bivalvia > Pectinida > Pectinidae > Pecten > Pecten maximus. The sequence goes on from NC_047027.1 coordinate 24,634,229, forward strand.
CAATTCTGGTAGTGGTCGGGTCAGAAGTTGGGACGGGTGTTGTGATATCTGATTCTGAAGTTACAAAAACATCACTGTTTACAACCTCAGTTATACACCAAAATACTTTGAAATATATTCAAATCAACGAATTATCTTTGAAAAACATAAACGCAACATTTTGCAACATTTCTTCTTTGCTTTTACATACATACAACCATCATTTTTGGGCTACAGAATTCAAAGAGGGATGTGTTTTCAGTAAGATATCAGCCTCAAACCGCCTGTTATGTATAGTTGCGTTGTGAAGATATCGGAATTTACACAATCTACTGAGTTTTGCAATCACATTCGAACCTCTAGTGTGAAGCAAAAGGTAACTTGTAATAGAATCCTCTATTGATGACATGCTTTTACAATGATTTGATGCGTTAAATGTGTACAGATGTTTATCAAATGTCTTCAAACAAAAAGTTTTTTTCAATGA
>NC_047027.1:24635194-24698592 GCF_902652985.1 Pecten maximus
AAGAGAAAAAAGTTAATGTCAACCCCTGATATACCTGGTATGATATTGAGGACACATTGCATGCTTGTCGTCAACCATGTATGTAGAATTAAATATTTGTCAATGTATTTTCAGTGTACCTGGAGAATATGTTTTTGTTAACCCCCACTACCCAAACATAAATGAATGAAAGGAAAAACTTGTGTTTTACATTTTAAAAGACATACACGTTGTCTATTTGACATGTTTTGATCATTCAGATTTCAGATTTGTGATTCAACTTCTGAAACTATTGCTTAAAATTATGCTATTGATTGATCACCTGAAAGATCTTGTATCAGAATTTCAAGAAAGGAATGTTGTGTTATAAATGAATTTATCTGTAATATAAATAGTTAAAACATGTACTTACAGAAGTCGGGAGCCACCCAGTTTTGGTCAGTCCCAGTATAGAAGCCTACAGGGGACTTGAACTCATCTAACATCGTACTCCCTGGCTGCCAGGCATTTCTAGAATATACATATAAAACAATAATAAATCACACAGTTGTTATAATTACTTAACAAAAGTTTCAATTCATCAAAACCAAATTCTTCTTATATCATTAAGTATTAAGCTGTGTATCGCAAGATGGCTAGGGTGTATACGGACGGAATAAAATACCTAGATGGGACTAAATGGGTGTTCTGGGGTAAATAAATATATCATGATCATGTATCCATATTATATGTGTTATGTCACACCCGATGTTATTGTTTACGCACCAACATTTTAGCGACATCAAATTTATAACGGGGTCGGAAAAATTCCACATTTTCATAGTAGTGCACTCTGGCCCTACACCAACATGGCGTTAAGGCCAGAGAAACTCGGGATAAGTATTTTTGATATAGGACACTATAGTAACATCAGATACATATATATCTCTGGTAACATGTACAGTATATATCTAATGTCATATCTCGATATTTTACAGCATTATCAAAGCAACTTGGATATTCCTTACCAGACAGAAGTTTTACATGGCTCATTAATACACAAATATTTCTGGGTTGATATAATTTGATTTGATAGTAGATGATGCATTTGAGCTGCAGTATTGCATCCTTTGAATTTCCCAACATGGCAGCGTTTTCAAGTTTTGTGTTCAAGGGCAACGACACACTGATTCAGACAGCCTTCAGCATGTTGCCGTTTGATGCACCAGAGCATAACTACAAAGAAAACAAATCATCGAAACATTCTCACCTGACAGAAACGGTTACTGGTGCGGTCCTCTGCACGGACCGGCGAATTAAAGCCACTGTCGAATTTCGTAACAAACCTAAAGCAGCCATTTTGACCGCCGGAAGGAGATGGCTTCTAAAGGTGCGTTCGATTTGAACACTTTAAAGGGAGATAAGTCGTGTAACATAAGCATTGTAATTTTAAGATAAGATAAGTTTATTTCTGGTTCAGGACTTTTAAAATCCTCTATACCAGACTCAAAATAATACATGAGATTGATATAGTACTTCTGTCCGGTCTACTGTACATTGTTTATGATTTAATTGATGCTTTGTAATTAAAGAAAAGTTCTTGGTTTTTCCAGTGATCGTCTAGCTTGTTTTTGAAGGAGTTTACATTTAATGCTGATATAACCTGTTCTGGCAATTCATTCCAGATTGACACTGTTCTGTTTGAAAAGTAGTTTTTTCTTAGCGTATTTTTTTGTGGATAGTCTAGGGAATATTTTTTTTTCGGTATGTCCTCTGGTACAGTTGCGTTCAGCAGCATCCTTCCATAAAATGATACCATTAAAACATTCTTTATCGTATATTTCGCTTATTATTTTGTACAGTTCTATCGTATCTCCTCTAATTCTTCTGAATGCCAAAGTTGGTATTTTGAGTTTTTCCAGCCTCTCGCTGTAGGTCAATTCCTTCATTCCCGGGAGACACTTGGTTGCTCTTCTTTGAACCCCTTCTATCTTGTCAATGTGTTTTTGTAAGTGAGGTGCCCACACAGGACTAGCGTAGTCCAGTTGGGATCTTACCAGACATTTATATAATGGGATAAAAGACCTGGTGTCCATAAACTGGAAAGTCCTTCTGATGAGTGCAAACATAGAGTTCGCTATCTTAACTTTTTCAGATATATGTTCGTCAAACGAAAGCTCGGAGTCGATGATTACTCCTATGTCCTTCTCTTGTTTGGTTTTCTGCAGGTATTTCCCGTTGAGATGGTAGTCCGGTTCGGGTTCATCATGTCCTCTTCCTTTTCCCTTGCCTATTCTCATCTGTTTGCATTTGTCTGGGTGCATCTTAAGTAGCCATGTATCACTCCACTTACACATTGTGTCCAGATCCTTTTGAAGCTCTGCACTGTCGTGCTCGCTTTTATTATTTTGAATACTTTGGTGTCGTCTGCAAAAAGGTACATATCCGATTGAACTGTTTCAGGGAGGTCATTTACAAAGATGACAAACATTAATGGTCCTAGCACTGAGCCTTGAGGAATTCCTGATGTGACTTCAGTCCAGTCAGAGTCTGCACCATTCACAGTTACTTTTTGTTGTCTACCTTTTAAGAATGTTGCTATCCAAGAGATTATTTGGTTGGAGAAGTTGTATGAATTTAGTTTATTGAGGAGTCTATTGTGTGGAACTGTATCGAATGCTTTCTGGTAATCCATGTAAATACAATCTACAACCTGTCCTTTATCCAGGGCTTCTGTCCATATATCCAAAACCTCCAAAAGCTGAAGACTTGTTGATCTTCCAGATATAAACCCATATTGTTTATCCGAAAAATATTTGTTGGATCTCATGAATTTGGTTAAATTTTGTATCTGCATTACAAACCGGTAATCAGAACAAATGTAGTGGCTTTATGTTATCGACAGAAAATAAAATGAAGATAAAAAGAGAACATTTTCTCTGTATTGTTAAGATTATCATGTTGCTTTTTTCTTTTCGTTTTTTTTTTTTTTGCATTTTATCCTCCTTTCCTATAAGTTTTAAATATCCATCAGAATATTTCACTGAAAGATGCCGACAGCTTAATTATACACTGCTTCCCGTGTTATAGAAAAATGTTTAACAAGGTCAAAAAATAATATCAATAGTCTTAATAATGATAGGTTTTAAAACCGAAAGTTAAACATATGTATTAAATATAGTGATGAAGAACAATATAATTAGGATCATTTTGAATTAAAAAGACAAAAAAGAAAGTTCAAACATTTGGTAGGCGGTAAAAGCGTAAAGTATGCACTTTTTTTTTATAAACAATATTCTTTATTTCGAATCGTTATAATTTTTATTTGTCGCGATGTAGCAACTACTTTGTTATTACTTTCAGGTAAATAAACTTCTTTCCGCATTATATGTATTACACTTCATCCAATTGACTTTAAATTAAAAAAAAATGGATTAGACTATGAAATAAAGTAGCATCTGCAATATACTAAGTAACTCCATTCCTAGAATTAAAATGTAAAATAAGATAAAATAGTAAAAAATGGGAAAAAAATGATATCAATGATTTACATATAATATATACATTCAGTGTAAGCCATGCAAGAAACGAAACATACAGTGTAACATGTATGAGTCTTTTTGATTCATTTGAATAGTGACACGAACAAAATTGACATTCTTATTTACTTCAGTGTTAAAAACAATGAAGTTTGTTTAACCGACCAGAGTTTTGGAACTTTTCTGCTGATTTTGAGTCTCCTTAGCCGCCGAGGTCCCGGATGGAGGCCCTTAAATAGCATATCGCTTATTACTCCAATAATATTAGAGGTTTACACGACAGGAAACTTCTGACAGGTTTACACGACAGGAAACTTCTGACAGGCTGTCATGTAACCTCTAATCACCTCCGCACATAAAACCTGTTGCTGTGACCCACCTAATTAAAGTCGTTTAAAAGTTATCTTTACTCACATTTCATATGATCTGACCTACCTTATTCTATTTATCTATCATAAATACACAAAGTCACACAACGTGTGTCCATATCTATATCAAAGATGAGTGATTATTAGCCCCTTTTGTCGTTTAAGCGTAGGTCCCATTTGTATATACCGCCATACTTGTTTTGATTGTGACCTCTCGAGGTTATTTCCGGTTTATCCAAATATGGAGTTGAAATAGACGAAACAGACGAAACGCAGTGAAAATGTTTCGCTACGTTTTCCGTTTTATTTGCATTCCGTATTTTATAATAACCGGAACGGCAAAGTTGTTTTAGTGACCCAATATTTAACACAGTAGGTTGCAAGTGAATTATTGTGGATATAGTTATATTTAAGAGGTGTCCCATCAACAATTTGTGCATAAATGGATTGATACTTCATCAACAAGTAAGCGTACATATATTTGTTAACATGAATTATCGTTTTAGATGGTTTATGACACTTTTTCATCGCGCCCTAGAATCAGGGCGCTGGCAGCTACAAGAAAAACACACTGAGGGGATATGAGGTCGCAATATCCACCAATGTAATCAGGTGGAATAAGACCTCATATACGTATAGGAGTAATCGCTTATGAGACCTTGCAGGAAGAAAAAAAAACTGCATGATGGACTTTAATTCATTTTTGACTCTGCTGTAATTTACTCGATCTCAATTTGAACTGAAAATGCTTATTCATATATATCCATGTCTTTTGTTCAATCCTACAGTCAACTATTTTTGTATACATGCACTGGTGTTTGCGAGAAGTTGTCAGAGTGAATCTACATGAACATTAAAATGAAATGGGTTTTTTTTGTTCACTTAAGGAACGACTTTATTTTTTCAACATTCATGAGGTCATAACAACGTCGGCTTCTAGACATGCTCCATGAATCGCTTATCGCGTTAGCGATTCATTGCAAATATGTCCAGAAAGCCAATGTATTATTATGACCTAATGAATGATGAAAAAATAAATTTCATTTCTTATATTTACATTATGATTATTTATGATTGCATCTGTTAAAGCATCCAGTAATTTAAAAAAAAAAAGTTTTTTTATTCATGATTTTACCTGTGAGTGACTTAAGAGAAAGAGCAACCCGTTTTACGCCAGTAGAAAGTAGCTGGCAGCGACGTCATGCAGGTACTTTTTGAAGCGTCTCGGCGAATCAGTTTGTTGACAAATATGGCAAAGTGTCAGCAGACGACACGAGCATAGAAATTGACGCAAAAAGGAAAAGATTGGTGTAGTGAAGACGATTCGTCGGAATCGCGAAATTCGTCAAGTCAAAAAGGGACAGAATATGTATTCCTAGTTTGAGAACTTCTGGAAAATAGACGAAGACTTATTACATATCTACCTTGACGTTAGGAAGCAGACTGATCAAACAAGTTAAAACACCTCTCAGGAGTATCAAACGGGAGTATAAAAAGGTCCTCTGTACTACTTATGAATTTTACTACAATGCTTTAATTCTGTCCAGATTAGTAATGATAATGTATATATATCATATCATTTAATTGGACTGGCTTCAATAGTTTATGTAACGTGACTAATAGAATCTTCTCCTATTTGTGACAGTGAAAGAAATATTTAGCTTGATCACAGGGGCATGTCTAGTTTTATATTTTACAAAAAAAAAAAATAGTCAGAAATACCTATATATATTGAGACTATTTTTAATATAAAACTAGACATGCCCCTGTGACTGGAGGGGTGATATTCTTGGTAGCCTGATTCTCTGCCGAGAGATAGACAATTAAAAATAACACTACGTCCTCAAGGTAGGGGATGGTTACTTGTCTCCCCTCATACTGTTTTATTTACCTATGGTCCAAATTACTCAAATATTAAAAAAAAAAAAATAATGTTTATATGTCTTTTATGTTAACCATGCTAAATTTTGAAATTAAATGAGAGAATATATAACCTAAAGATATATTATGAGAATCAATACCTTCGTCATTTGTAGTTGCTATCAGAACCGGGAACTACCCACTGATTACGGGGAATCGCTAATTTGGTGCTCCAATCTCTATATGTAAATGAGCCGCAGAAAATATATCCTGCTCGCATGCGCAATCTGCTTTGTTTTGAAGAGTGACAGACTGGCGATCAACGCCATGCACAAGAAGCCAATTAAGTCGATAAGATTTAGTGGTTGCTGCCGCGAAGGCAAAGACAAGGATTGGGTAAAATCACAAACACCATCTACTTAGTCATTTTGAGTCTGTTAGACAAACATTAAAGATAGATTAAACGTGAAAAGTCACCATAAATTGGTAGTGAAACTTATAGACATTTGATAAACAAACTGTTTTTCTGTTTAGTTTATCATCCGGTGATGTAACTCAGCGAGCAACGGATTGGTTCACGTTCTATTTTTTAGAAGTTTGTCACGTACTTTACGTATAAATTGTTGACTTAACGGAGCAACTTTGATGGAAGATAAATGCATATCGAATTATTGAGTTTAACAAAGTTTTATATCTAGAAACAAACTCTAAAAGGTGTTTTAAATGACAAAAATTCATAAATGTTATGGTAGCACTTAAACTTAATTTCTTGCATTTGTTGGATTTGAAATATCCGAAAATTGCATTTTTAAGTGAATAGGTTGGTAATAATAATAATAATTAAGGTGTCTAACGAATAGCATCTGAATGATATGATTTACTTTTCCCAACTACTATGAGTAATTTGAACAATTTTCAAATTGGTTGTAAAGATTTTTTTTTGAAAAGATGCAGTAAGCGTAATTTTACATGATTATCCGTATTTTTTTAGGGAAAATTCAGAAAAGTTGGTAGAATGTATTTCCATGGTAATTTATCTTAAACATTAGGGACCACGTTACAGTTGAACCGGAGTACATTATAGGTAGCGTTGTTCACAAGGGCACTATTTTGTTTGATAGCGTTTCATCATGCATTGCGAGGAGACCTTTGATAGCTTGGTAATGTAATCCGGGTTTTCTGTTACCAGTATAAAACTTGTAACCTCACCTGGCGCGAAGGGCCGGTGAATTATGCCATGGCGCAGCATCCATCGTCCGTCTTCCGTTAACATTTGAATGGACTGTTCAACGCAATTCTAGTATTTTCTGTTTTTCATTATTGTTAACTAAAATTCATCCCTTGCAATATGTTCCTTTGTTTTTTTTTTGGTTTTTTTTTTATTTTTGTTTTTTTTTAATTTTTTTTTTATTTAAAAAATTTTTTTTTTGCTTTTGGTGCCTACTTCTTGTGTTTACGCGTCTGCGCATGTTTTTCTCTCTCTTTTTATTCCCGCCATTTCTGTTGATTTTTCGCACCAAGTCTTTATCTATGACAGTTTCCTTTGAAGCATTTGAACTTGAATCTTTAATAAACTAATACCTGATTTTTAGAAATAAGATTAAAAAAAAGTATCTTAAGTGGAAATTTCGACTAATGATGACAAAAAACTATTAATCAACATTACCATACAACATGTATTAATATTTGCCTATTTTAGGACTGTCGGAACGTCGGATTATCGGGCCGTAGAACTATTGGGCTTACGGATTATCAGACTGCGAATTCATCGTTCTATTCGGCCGACACGGCTTCTCTCTCTTCCATCTTTCCATCTATTTGCCGATATTTATACGGCATTTTTTTGACGTTCGCTATCTAATCTTGTGCTCATTTTCTCGCTGATTCCGATTTCAGTGACCAATAATTAGCTAATCATTTTCATTTCTGTCCGTAAACTTGTCTGGACATGCTCGTACGGATAGTCGTTGGCGGTTTCGGACTTTCGGTGTTCCATTACGGTGAAGTTTGTGACTTTTATAAGTAATACAAAAATACAAGATTCAAGGAGTTTACTTAAATTTTATAGCATTAACTCATTTCAATGACGGAACGCCCCTTTATTGCAATATGACACACAATACGTGACGCAACGCGACATACATTTCAGATCATGACACGGATACATTTGGTTAGTTATCTGGGACATGTATCTTTTTATGTAGCCTACGTCTTTCAAAGGAAATATATCTGTCTTGTTTGCCTCATTAAAGGGGCATCACAAAAAAACAATTTTTATTTTGTATTTTTTTTTTCATATTATTGGGTATATCTTAAAAAAATAACCTTATGAATAATAACCATTCGAATTTGATGATATATGTACATAAAAACATCAATTATTAATTATAAAAAGGTTATCACAATTCGTTGATCAATAGTCTGAATATGCATTTTTTTTGGCATATACGATAAAACGCATGCGCACAACAAACTAAAACACCTGAAAACAAAAATGGCTTCCAATGTGAATCGACTGCGGTTGAAAACGATAACAGCTTCCGCAATGAAGAGAATAATTGGGAAATGGGTCAAACACAATCCTAGAATTAAACTGGGGAAGCAGTACAATTGATTGGAACAGTTCAAATGTGAAAACAGCAATAATACGGACGCTGCTCGTATTCTGCTTGATTGCTGGATAGTAGGTCATGACAATCTCGGTAATATTTCCACAAACTCGGTAATAGTTACACAAACTCGGAAATATTGATACAGTCTGTACCAGTACATAGCTACTGTCACTATACTATATGAACAGTGTTTTCACTTATTTACACATAAATATGTGTGCCGGAATATATACAGAACGTGTTATTTAACATTTAAACCACTGTATAATATCGTTATCCAACTAACCCAGATGGAATATTTCGCCTTGTAAACTATCGTGAGTGTGTCAAAACAGTCACGTGATGATTAAAAAATAATTTCCGCGCTAAATTTAGAGGGGGATTCCCAACTAAATCGAGTGGTCAAGTTGGACATAGGGATCGACTGTGAACATTGGGATAGCACAGAGACATAACTGGAAAGGAACAAAACACGTACATTCAATGAAAAGAACAACGTTTTTACCGTGATGTCCCTTTAAGGGACAAATTATACCTCATCAGTTATCTTTACACATACCACATATATTTTGAATCAAATCACACCTCAATACATTTGAAAAAGATGTACCACACATTGTACCAGTGACAGCTGATATGTCTGATATATCTTCACATCAGCAGTCTGTTTTCTATAAAAGTCATTACTTTAAATTTATTTGTCATTGACGAATGTGTTTTGTATTTGACCAGAAATAAACGTGAAATCCCCGCTTAATGGTAATATCCTAAGTTGGTTGGCGTACTTCTGTACTCATGTTATTATTATTAAACATAAATCGTTGAATTTAGGAAATGCCTTAATTGTGTATAGATTTGAAATAATACCATAAATATCATATCGTTGCATTGAACTGGCTGCAATAGTTCATGTATAGTGAATACGGTAAATCACTTGGATTTCGCGAATGCTCATCGAAAAATGAATTTTATTTCGCGAATGATGAGCAATCACATCCATTGAATCTGCTAGATTTCTATATCGGTAAACGATAGCTTGGTCTCCATCCCAAGGTGTAATTTTCGTACAAATAATCGTGAAGGATTTGAATTCGCGAAAGACTCTCCTCACGTATTACATATTTATGTAACGCGAAAATAAATCACACGCGAAATATAAGTGATTTACAGTAATAGAATCTCCCCCTTCTTTAAGAGTGTGACAGAAATCTCCAGCTCGAGGGGTGATATTATTGGTTGCCCGAGGCTCTGCCGAGATTTAAAGACAATTAAAAAGATTATCTCGGGGATGAGAGGCCGTAGTTTTAACCCGGGACATACTTCTAACGGTCCTTTTCTAACACTATATCAAATCTACCAAAGTGTACGTATAACACTGACAACGTTCTACAACTTTCCCGCCTTTCGGCACTAAAAATACTGAAAAGTTCCAATATCGGGACATGAACATCACATGAATCATCGATCGTAATGCAACCTTGTATCAAACTTTAAAATATATGATATGATACTTTTTGGACAGGAAATTAACTAATTTATGTAGATTTTGATGTGCACCTGAATGATTCCCACAACAAATAGGTGAAACCTTTGATTATAAGGCCAGGAATGCCGTAGTTGGGCTCGGCAATAGATCAACGTTTGTGAAGGGAATAGTTAAAATCTAACGGTGTTAATGTTGTTGAATTAATCAGTCACGTGACCTTACTGAATGTGTGAGTAACCTGAAAGGGCCGTCGTTATACAGAAAACAATTTTCATTTTAAATGCTTATACACCATTGTAAACAACAGGTAAATAAGGACAAAAATAGTGTTGTATTTAAGGTGCTTATATAATGTATACCAATATATAACAACATTTACAGTGATGGGTAATGAAAGAATGTTGTCAGGGATTTTTGTAAATGACATTTTGTGAACTTTCAACAAACTTATCCTAAAATAATTTTGCTTAAGAAGTGTAAAATCATCATTTTCGTTATCTACGCTATGACTTAATAAAACATCACCAAATCCAGTAGACAATAATATATTTCTAACCCGACAACGCCATTTACATGTGTTGTGATTACATTCCATCATATCTTCATACATTGACTCTAAGTACTCATTTAGCAGATATATATTTTAACGTTGAAGTGGAAGGAGCCCGTATCAAGAGGTTTACACGTGTTGTGTATATGTGTAGCGGAACTGGACCGGGTCGATCATTGGCGACCAGGTAGCTCAATCGGTAGAGCATCCGGCTAGTGTTCGGAGGTCCCGGGTTTGAACCCCGGTCTGGCCGTGCATTTTCCAACTCCTATTACATTTGGTGCCTGTGATCAAACCTTGTTTCAAGTGAAGTGAATACTTGACAAGGAGATACCCGAACCTGGGTTGTGAGTTGTGAAGTCTTCGGGGTCGAAGACTTTAAAAAAATAGGAGGGAAAAGTGTAGCGGAACTGGACCGGGTCGATCATCGGCGACCAGGTAGCTCAATCGGTAGAGCATCCGGCTAGTGTTCGGAGGTCCCGGGTTCGAACGCCGGTCTGGCCGTGTATTTTTCCACTCCTATTACATATGGATGTCGGAACAAACATACAGATACTGTGCCCTTTTCCACACGTTTACTTTGAACTTGTGAGTGGTTAGAAACAACTAAACAAACACAAAATGTTCCTATTGTGTTCAAATCACTACATATGACGGCAGCTCATGTCCTAAAACACTATATCTCCCAGTCAGTTCAGTTTAGTTCTGTATTACTTTAAACCGTTTGGTTGATCAGTACAGTGCATATATATATATATACAGTGCAGCCAGGAAAAACAATAACATATGTACAGACACACAACACACTCGCAGCGTACTCGTTTGTATAGTGTAGAGAGACATCTGCCATAATTAGTTTCCTCTCTACTTAACAACAAACACGCAAGTACCATTTGCTGACTAGCTCGTCGTGTATAGCCGTAGCCGGAGTTTATTCAAAAACAGTATCAGTATGAATAGTACGATACCTAACAATATAATGAAAATCCTCTAACAATTCCATGAAGAACAAATCTACAATCATTATTTTTTTTACAAATACTGATACAATTCTTAACATAATGGCCTAAATGAAACCAAGCGACCCACCCACCTGAAACTCATGTAATGCAGGATAGCAGGAGGTGCACCAGCCCTCAATGCTTAAGATCTCAGTTGCTGGATTTTTACTAGGCCCGACGAATAAACCCTATATCATGTGAATACAGAACACACACCATATATCACCAAAAATGATACTAAATTATAATAAACCAGCAACAACAACAAAACTTAATAAAATAGCATGACCGTATAGTACGGCACGGCGCTAGGAATGACACACACACCTGTGTACCCGATACACGTAGGCCACTGTGACGTCACCGCACGTGCAACATCTGCATATCCGTGCCGACAGAGACAAATTATTCACGCTATACTTATCGAACCGCGGGAATATTTGATTCTCGATACAATATGTTCTCACATTAAGTTTCTATGTCACACATGTTTCAATATTCCCACCTTACATTTATACGTTACTTACTTAATTTCTATGTCACACACAACGTTATAATATTCTCAATTTACATTTATACGTTACTTACTTAATTTTTTATTATTGTTCTCATAATATATTTATACTTTCCTTACAATACATTCATTTATTATCTTCCATTATATTTAAACGTTAATCAATTTACATTCACTAATGTTCTTACATTACCTCTACCGTTTCTCACCTTACATTCATTAACCATCTCACAATACATTGAGACGTTACATTATATTATCTAATCTAATTATCATATTTAATACAACCACTGCTTCGATACTACATTAATATTATTACAATATAAGACTATTTGTGCTCAACTCTCTCGCTTTTTGTTGCTCAATCTGATACATTTTGCTAAATTTGACAAATCTTTTCTATTATCTGTTTTCATTAATTGCACAAATTTAAACATACTAGGATTTTGAGTATAATACCTCTTAATACACTTCCTTCTTATATCTTTAAAACTTTCGCATTTAATAATAAAATGATATTCATTCTCGATATCCCCGTTATTGCACGATGTACAGATTCTACGACATCTATCTGTATTATTATAACGACCTCTCTCAATATTTAATTATGTGAGGACAAACGAATTTTCAATATTTCTTTCGAATTTTGAGTCCCTATAGAGTTTGTTAGATATGTCTGTAAACCAAAACCCTCATTAATATATTCGTATAATGAACACTTAGAAGATGACTCTATCTTTTCTATGCTGTCTTGTTGGAATATATCATACATTCTACGTTTTATAATATCAATATCTTTGTCTATTATATTATCACTATGCCAGATTTATCCTAAACCCATTCTATATAATTCTTCTCAGTCAAACATACTATACTTCTCGTTCACCCCGAGGCCCCTGATGTATCTACATACCCTTGATGGACTAAAACTGAACTACGACTTTTATCTTATCAAATGTGTTTATGTTATATTGTCAGAGAGCCATGACATGCGAAAAGTAAGCATTTTTTTCAGCAAACGTATCGTAATTTTGGGTAAAACTACTCATATTTGTTATCAGAAACATTTACAAAGGGTATTATATATTCTATACATGTGTGCGATATTCAGGTTTTTGGTTTTTCAAAATTACATGAAAAAATGTTACGTATATGCATGTATATATATGATAACGAGATATTGATGTCATGTTTCATCGTATGCGATTAATTCACCCGTGTGTTGTCAACTACTGTGCTTACTAAGTATGTTAATTGTCATGGCTCCCTGTTTACCATATGCCGCGTCGGTTAAGATGAACAGAAATTTACTCGGCTAACCTGTCATGTTTTGTTGACTAGCATTCCTGTCTATCTACAGGTGTCCCAATTAGCGAAATGCAACCTTAAAGGTGTCAAATAGAATAAAATCATTCTTACCTATCTTTAACAAAGAAGCTTTCGTAAATTTAACCAATTCTATCCCAATGTAAAAGTCACGGTTTCTGTACTAGAAACCTAACCCAGGTTCGGGGATCTCGGGCCCATCAGGGTCTTACATTCTGGGTCATAATGTGTACGTGAAGTCTGGCAAATAAACACAAACTCAAGATATATAAAGTTCGGGTAGTTTTATTAGGATACCACTAAACACTATGTAAAAATATACAGAGACACAGGGACAAATTATACAATTCTGTCACACAATAAACACACCTACTATAGGACAACATGACAGTAGTTTAGTAAACTAGCGGCTACATGGCCATACTATAACGATAGTACAGAAATCTACTGACAGTGAGTGTTACCATAACAGTCTTATAAAGACTTTCATTTTGACTATACGAGTCATGGAGAGCTGAGCCAAAGCCTTTCCTTCTGACTGGCGAACTACACAGATGTACCGGCTTATATAGACAACCGCGGAAATCCGCACGTGCTATATTCGCGCCAAATTACCTGTACTCGGAACACTTCCGCTGTCAAATGACTAAAGAATTCCGAATAGTATAAACAGCCGGTATATCGAACAATACAGTTGTAACTTGTAAGTAGACAGTCACCATATAATATATTCAATAAAGTTTATAAATTCCTCAACTTTTACACTCCTCCTCCCCCCCCCCCCCCCCCCCCCCCCCCCTCTTAAGACAAAAGTTACAACTTTTTGTCAAAATGTACATAATTTGTAAACTTTGATGACAAAGAAGTATATCTCAGCAGATCGTTCAAAAACATCAGCTTTAACATGCAACTGTAGTTGCAAAGTACAACGTCACTATAAAACATACTTTCACAAAGTTTTGTACACAATTAAGGCTCCAATCATTTCTGATGGAGATACCAACGTACTACCTATAAACAATGATCATACATATATATACTTGATACAACACATGATAAAATCTTCAAAAACATTTAACATAAATAGGGATTCGTCCCTCTCACGAACTCTTCTTAAAACATGTAAACAAACATTATAGGTGCTACAAAAATAATCACATAATTTAGCATAAAATCCATTACTACAACATAATTCATGAACCCTGTCTGTTTATTACAATGTGACAGTAGATTTGGGATGAAATTCATTACTAAAAATAATTCATGAATTCATACAACATATCAACCATCAATTCAACACCTACATTCCATACACTGCACAACGCCCGTATAAAGTACACACTAAACAATCAGATTGAACACACACAACAATCGCAAACATGACTTGAATCATTATATCCACTCTCCTAGAAACCTATATTACAAAATGTAATGATAGTGTTACTTCATGTATGTTACAACATCACTATAACAATGGAACTACAATCACAGAACTACACAGCACACTCATCTCTGTGTTAATAGCTTCAAGAGCATAATTCAAAGTGCCCAGTAAACTTTTTTTTCATGAATATGCTTACCATGCCAGGGTAGCATGGTCAACCATTGCGTTTTACCAAAACTACCTACATGGTTGCTCACTCTTCAGAAGCACAAACACAATAAAACAATTTCCTGTATAACAAAATAACAATACAATAAAATATAAGACAAAATGCATAACAAAACAAGCACTTGATTATCTCGAGCTCTGCCATATTATAAATTCCTTTCGTACAGCATCACTACACAATGGCACGATACACTAAGTATCCAGTTCCAGTAACTTTTAAGTATCCAAATCATAAAGTATTTTAAGCTGTACACACAATGAAAGCAACTCGCATAAAAACACAGCTTCCGGCAAAACACAAAGTCATTTACAATCCACGTGTTGCTACTCCAATAGTTGGTTCCACTATACCCACTGTACTGTCTTATGAGCTAGACATACCTCTATAACCTCTAAATGACGTTACTAGTCAGCTAGCACGGAGACAATCTCACACACCCATAGTTAGCTCTACGTTGACCCGACTCCTTTCCTTCAGAGTCATATTCTAAAATGGATTCCTTTTCTTTATTTAGACAGGAAATCTTATCACTCCAAGAATTCCACACTACTACACAAGTAGTTCAACCAAGCAACAAAAGTATCCTTATAAAGTTTAATATGAACCACAAACACTGCTAACCTGTCACCTGAGGCTGAGTACAGCATTGACACTTCTGCTTTTCAACTCTGGCCTTCTAGCCGTTGGTATAGATTTTAACATAAACTAAGACTCCACAAGATACAAGAAACCTTCACCATACCCTGTAGCATTAACAAAGGAAAACTCTGACTATATTATTCAACCAAGCCAATTATAACAACTTTTCCAACGACAGATTAAAGACGGGTCCCTTTGTTCGACATACTTTCGGTACAAATCAGGATTTTTCCGGAAAAACCAAGTATATTTATAAAACTGCCACTCACTCCAAGTAAACATACACGAATAAAGTCTATTTGCCATTACTTCACTTCAGTTTTACAAATCTTATCGCACCAACATTTCAAAAATGCCCAAAACGGGTTACCAAGATCCTGGTCACGGCACCAATGTAAAAGTCACGGTTTCCGTACTAGAAACCTAACCCAGGTTCGGGGATCTCGGGCCCATCAGGGTCTTACATTCTGGGTCATGATTTGTACGTGAAGTCTGGCAAATAAACACAAATGTAAAAATATACAGAGACACAGGGACAAATTATACAATTCTGTCACACACTAAACACACCTACTATAGGACAACATGACAGTAGTTTAGTAAACTAGCGGCTACATGGCCATACTATAACGATAGTACAGAGTGTTACCATAACAGTCTGATAAAGACTTTCATTTTGACTATACGAGTCATGGAGAGCTGAGCCAAAGACTTTCCATCTGACTGGCGAACTACATAGGTGTACCGGCTTATATAGACAACCGCGGAAATCCGCACGTGCGATATTTGCGCCAAATTACCTGTACTCGGAACACTTCCGCTGTCAAATGACTATTGGAATGACTATAATGGAATTCCGAATAGTATAAACAGCCGGTATATCGAACAATACAGTCGTAACTTGTAAGTAGACAGTCACCATATAATATATTCAATAAAGTTTATAAATTCCTCAACTTTTACACCAGCAAAGTATGTCCGTGGTTATATAAACTCTCAAATAATATAATTACTGTATTTTCTGTAATATAAAATGAGGTAAATCATTGCAAAGTAAACTCATAATAGTAGGCTTACTATCTATCAGTAACACTATGATATATATCTAAATGTAGATATATTTTTTCATTATTATACGATAAACATATAAACTCAAACCTGTATAACGTGAATCGTTACCGACACGCGAATCTTCAATGCTTATCTACTAAAATATTTGAAATACCCGGCATTCTCTATGAATTCAAGATACTATTGTAATACTTTCAGTGAATTTCATTTCAATCATCTTCGCCATAATCTAATTCCTTAAAATTCGTGTTCAACTCGCAAATTGACGCACTACAACCATTACTTTCTACCATTCTGGCTGTCATTGGTTGAACTCGACTTGACGTCACAGCCAGAAAACTCTCATTCATTGTGAATGACCTGTACGCAAATCGTGCAATTCGGGGATCAATATCTCGGTTCTGAATCGACTTCCCTCTTTGGGGAACAGATGTAATAAATCTAAATGAATCTCAATTTTTGTTTCGGTTACACTTTAAGACGTTATTTACATAAGTAAGAAAGACTTGTATTATAAGTATAATGTTTGCCCTACAAATATCGCGTGTTTTGTCCCCTATCTTGCGTTAATTATACCTTAAATGTCTTTTCCAGACACATGTATTACAGGTCTATCCTTTTGATATTAAATATTATTATAATAGAAGTTACATCGCGGATGCATATCATACATCCGATGCCCTCGTTAATAGGGGATCTGCCATAAGTTATTCTTTATATTGCATTTATGATATGATTTTTTTTTTTTTTCAATTTGGCGAGTATCATCAATTCAATGTTAAGGGAAGCGAATGAAAGATTACTGTATACCTGGTATTTTTCGCCCTTGAGCAACATAAAAGATATTCGCCCCGTTTTAATTTCGCCCAAAACTACTTTTAAGAAATGTCCTTTCCTCGTTCACAATCGGAAAATTCCGTTCGGAATTCTCGATACATTTGCACTCGGAACACTCGGGATTTATCGAGTTACCCCATTTTCTTTTCTTTGCATATCCCGCTGAGGTGTGAAATGTAATCAGGTGTGGAATATACAACGTTTACCCGTGTTCAGATTTACTTTTAGCCGATATTGATTCAAATAGTATCAGGTATGCATGGTCGATATATAGTTTATTCATCCATTGACACATCTTCTGCGTTTCTGCCCGTTTAGAGTGTTCAGCCAGGTTATCGATCATTTGCTCACCGCGGTTTTGGACCGCGTCATTTTGACAGTGCACATGTGCCAGAAACAAGAGGCACAGAGGACCTGGTTTATTTGAGCAAACAGCAAGATAATGTTTATGTAAAATTTGTTAATAGCCTTTTTGTTTTGTTTTTGTTTTTGTGGTGGAAAAGACCACTTGGTCCATTTTTACATCAGGATTGAGTTCATCTCTTGATGCCCAGCAATGATATAAAGGGCTATGTGTTAGGGATCTCAATAGTTTCAAAAATACAAGAAGTCCTTTATAGCAATATAGTCAGATTGTTCCCTTTTGCCCCGCTCCTGAGGCTCCTGGAGGTCAGCCCTAACATTCGCATAAATTTGAAATCCCAGCCACCTAGGGATGTTTCCACTCAAATATCAATATCATTCATTGCTTAGGTCCAGAGAGGAAGTCATTAATATCAATTTGCCAAATGGACCCCTTTTGGTCCCGTCCCTCAGACGTCTGGGGGTCAGCCATATCATTTGTATGAGTTTGAATCCCAGTCACTTAGGTATGTCACAACTGAAATATTAATGTCATACTTTGCTTAGGACCAGAGAAGAAGTCGTTAATATCAGCATTTCCACATAGACCCCATTTGGCTACGCTCCTCTGGCCCCAGGGGGTCAGCCACATCATTTGTCTAATTGTTAATCCCAGTCACATATACACATGTAGATGCTTCCTACCAAATCTGGTTAATATCTTATCAGCGGTTAAGGAGAAGTCAATTA
Source organism: Pecten maximus (assembly GCF_902652985.1). Taxonomy (NCBI): domain Eukaryota; kingdom Metazoa; phylum Mollusca; class Bivalvia; order Pectinida; family Pectinidae; genus Pecten; species Pecten maximus. The sequence goes on from NC_047027.1 coordinate 24,653,661, forward strand.
TTGACGGACGCCGGACACCACGGTATGGCATAAGCTCGCCTTGGTCCTTCGGACCAGGTGAGCTAAATGTAGTGCCAAAAATAATGAATTAATAGTACATGTACATGCATTTACCTTAATTTAATTATGCATACGAATTTAAATAAGAAAAAGTTGAGTTTTAGCACGAGGAAAAAATCCAGTCTGTCAATTTTATAGAACACAAGCGATCAAAAAAAAAATACTATTGATATTGTGACGTCATAAGTTGACACTTGGCCCGAAAACACATTCCTCAACTGTCGTTCAATCTCGTATCTTTTACGCCGTAGATATGCAAGTGTCATGGTTTGAAATAGGACAGTTGAGAGATGTTTGCATCGAGCACTGCGTTCAAACTACCGGGAATGGTAAAAGTTGAGGCCAATTCGTAAGCACTATTTTTAACTTTGTTGTGTGTTGACCACAGTATCAGCTGATTGATTTGTGTCACATTCCTGTTGAAAAGGATTCTCGATTTTTCGACACGTTCTTACGGTGATTTACATCATCTAATCCGGAAGAATGTTTTAGTCATTCACCTTTTGGTCTAAATGTTATCATTTCGAAAAAGGTACGTGGAAATATGAATCAGTTAATTATAAACAGAAAATTGATATTGCAAATTGTATCATGGAAATACTAATCAGGTAAATGCGATATATGCAGTTTCATTAAGGAAAAAAATGCAAAAATGTACATCAATACCAATAATGTATAACGTATATATATTTCACCGTTGTGGAGATATTTGACAATTATAACTACTTTAAAGGCATTATCTGGAATGACTCATCTAAACAATGAATCTTATTTCCAATTGGATGGCTGATTAAAAGTTCAGTTTCCTAATTACTGATATAGTACTGATCAATCACAAAGAAATCAATTTAAATAATGACAAGTTTAAAAATCGCATTGAAATTAAAATTCAGTTAAAAGAAAGGAGTGTTAAACATAATAAGAAAAAGACTCAATCTAATTAAAATCTAGATGGTCATTCTCACTACGTTACGTGACCATCTAACAACATCCCGTAAGGGGTCATGTCAGGATGACCTTTTGGATTAGCCAATCAAATGACTACTTCCAGAATCTTGGAAGTCAATTTTATATGTCCGAATTAGCATAACTAGAGTGCATAGTTTGTATAATCTGTCAATTTGTTTCAAGTCATTTCGTCCCACAAAGTATATAGCTATATACTGTGCCGAAATGGTTTGCTTCACATGCATGCTGTGACGAAATGTTTTGCTTCGATGACATCGACAATATGTCAGTTCGCCCTGAAAGTTAAATACACACATCTCAGAGGTCATCAGAACGTGACCCCTTATGGGATGTTGTTAGATATTCATGTAACGTAGTGAGAATGACCATCTAGATTTTAATTAGATTGGAAAAAGACTCAGATGTATTGTTAAAATCCTTATATTCATACCCAAATATTTCTTTAAAAACATCGATAATGTACTTGTGACTTTTGAAACAACATCTCTTGTTTTCTTCTTTTATGTTATCAGGTAGATTATTACATTTTTTTCTGCACTATAGAAGATTTGCTATTTCTATAATAATAATAAAAACAAAACAAAAAAACATGTGATCCACTTTCCAGATAACGTTATTATCAACATGCCGATTTATGTCTAAATTTGTGATTGCCCATATTTTATATCTGGTCAATCCGTTACGTGTTCTTACGTATCAATCACAAAGTAATCAAGTTTATTGATTACATGTTTCTTTATTGCTAGACAAGTTTGAAAATCGTATTGACATTACAATTCAGTTAAAAGATATAAGTGTTAAACATAATAGGAATACTTTGAACTTTCAAATGTATTGTTAAAATCCCGCATATTCATTCCCAAAACATTCTTTTGAAATATCCGGATTTTTTGGTTTTTACCTGACTTTTGAACCAATATCTTGGTTTTTAGCTCACCTGGTCCGAAGGACCAATGTGAGCTTATGTCATACCGTGGCGTCCGTCGTCCGTCTGTCGTCCGTCCGTCCGTCCGTCCGTCCGTCAACAATTGGCTTCTTCTTCATAACCGCTGATCGGAATTTCACCAAATTTGGTCAGAAGCATCCCTGTGGGTAGGGGACTCAAATTGTACAAATGATGGGGCTGACCCCCTGGGGGCCTCTGGGGCGGGGCCAAAAGGGGTCATTTTAGCTATATTGATATAAACGACTTCTTCTCTGAAACCAAGCAATAGATATCGCTCATATTTGCCTGGTAGCACCTACCTGGGGTAGGAATTCAAAATTGTACAAATGACGGGGCTGACCCCCTTGGGGCTGAGGGGTGGAGTCAAAAAGGGGCCAGTTTGGCTTAATTGTTATAAACAACTTCTTCTCTGAAACTAAGCAATGGATATCGCTCATATTTGACTGGTAGCATCCCCTTGGGGTAGGGATTAAAAATTGTACAAATGATAGGGCTGACCGCCTGGGGGCTGAGGGGCGGGCCAGAAGGGGTCAATTGGGCAAAAACCCATATAAAATGCTGATGATATATTGACATAGCAAGATCAGTGACAAATATGCTTAAGCATAGTTCTTGTTTCAGATCTCATGAAATCTAAGTGAGCGATATAGGCCCTCTGGGCCTCTTGTCTTTCTTTTCTTACCCGGTAGACATATTTAATACAATGTTGAAAGCATGATTGCGTTTCAGTTATTTAGCTCTGAATATTACTTTATCACGTTAAATTGTTCCAGTTTGGTGTTAAGTAATTATAATTCTGAGATTCAGCTTTGAAATAAATCGTACAAGCTAGTGTTGAATTATTTTTGATTGATGCTTGTGTCCTTTTGTCATTCTTATCAGGATGTACATGCAAATTCACAATGACATTGGGTAAGTGCTGTTCAGAGCGTTTGTCTGACATTGAGTGAAAGGCAACTTCAATTCCTACACAAAACAATCAGCCTGTGATTCAATTTCCAAATAACGTTATCATCACACATGATGGTGCATGTCTAAAGAAGGGGTGCCAATATTGGCCCTCTTGTGGCTATCACACATAAGTTTTTTTTTTTTTTTTGTATTTGTATACATTGGGGTTAGGTGGTCATGCTATGGCATGAAATTAAGGTAAGATGACGGACCATTTCGGGTTATAAGGGGGTAAATCTAGAGGTCACTTTCCTGATTGGCTTCATTTTGACAAAGCGAAAAGTAAACGTAAAGTTCACATTTTCCGAAAGATAACCGCACCTTACCATAATCAGGCAAGACCATTTCTTTGATAGATCTTTACAAATATTGCGTATAAAAGATCAATTCGCTGAATGTATCAAAGCAGTGCTTACTCTTTAACAAAATGACATGGAACTGCTATTCAATATAATTTGTAATAAGACTCCGTAACTTAAACAAACAAAGACATATACAAATACACATTCAAAATCATGTCATTATTTTCCCACATTTACACACTTCACCTACTATGGAGGATGCAAATCGATCATGTCAGCTTTATATGATGAATGCAAGATACATTTTGGACATTTTAATACACTCTTAATGGTGAAGGGATCGGGAAGATGTATAGTTATCTGATATCCTGCTCACATTGCTCACATCGATGCCACTTGATGCACATGTCATTACCTTTGTTGCACAGGTTACATTATGCGTGCTTCTTAGCAACGATTTCCACGAGGGCTAATTGTGGTATTTGATCGTCATTCTGGTAAGCAAAGTCCCATAACCGCGAAAAATATATTTCGGCCAGACTTTCTCTTTCTCGTTGAGATCTTCTGTCCGACAGCCCGTTATAGACAATGGCATATAACCAGGGCTTGATCCCAGCAACAATACGGTCTGCGTAAACTGTTTTAGTGGCATCATCTGGTAACCAAATCAGAGAAAACTATAAGCGAACATGCATACAAAAATAGTCTAACATGCAACGCCCAAAAAGCTAAAGTGAAAAATATAAAATATGGACGTATCATATGGTAACTACGATGCATTATAGCTGTAACCACATTTATAAAAAGCATTCCTTTGATTCCGATATTTGTATTTAAAACACCTTTCATGTGTCAATGTAATGGAACATAATGTTTCCATACGCGATGTATATATTATGTGAGTTTGCCCCGTAAACGTTTTTGTGTGTTACGTGACCTCAAAACCAACTATCAAATATCTTTACATCAATATGTCCTCATCTAAACAACAAAAACCTTTGTAATATGGCTGGACTATTTGTTTAATTTTCAATGGCAAATTGCCTGTTTTCCTCACAAGGGTCTATCAGTGAATAGACCTGTTCGTGCTTAAATTAAATCAGCTGGGTAATTCCCCAGGCATTGCGGGCCTGTTTGTGCTATTTTAAGCACGCACAGGTCGGCAATATTTTCCTCAAATCCTGTAACGTGTTACTCTGGACAATAGCCAATCAGAATGTTAGACAACAAACGATTATTCGGCATAACTTTGTTTTCATTATGGCAGAGGAGATATCCCAACAACATTTCGCTACAATAAATTAAGAGGAACAAGATATTTTGAAGAAAAAAAGACTTGTTGAACACCCGGTAAAATACTTCAGGTGCAACAGAACTATTCTTGCAATATCGTTAAATTCCACAAGTCAGTATGCATGCCGATTTTGGACAGAAGTACATGTATTAGGAATTTCTTTAAATCACTTGCTTTTTAGTTAGCCATATTACAAAACGGTTATTGACTATTTTTGAAGTGTACACGAGACAATGCGGACCTGGTCAAGAGTTTGTTTACCTATGCCTGCGCCTCGATGAATAAACTCTTGACCAGGTTCGTATCGTATTGTGTACATTTAGACAACAAACGTCATTAATTGTACAAAGCAGCTGACATGTTTGTTTCAGTCATACTTTTACTTTTTCATATATTTCAACTGATGAAATTTGTTTTACCAAACCAAATCAAGGGGGGGGGGGGGGGGGGGGGGGTAGTTTTAATGTAATAATTTAAGATAATGCAGGTTTGGACTAAAAACAATGTAATAGTAGAGAAGCAAATATATTGAAATTGCTAAATAGCAACCGCTCATGTTGTATATTCGATATACGATGCTTATGATGACAATCATAGATGTACATGTATGGGTGTTTTAGATTATATTTTTTGTCAATTGCATATGCTTAAGAAATAGATTGAAACAAGTATAAACATTGCTCTTACAATGGATATGCATTTTGTTTTGTTATTAAGTAGTCACTGGATCAAATCCCAGAAGAGGTGGAGTGATGACTTCAGTAACTAGGAAAACAGTTGTTATATATTTCGTTGTAACATAACCTTTATTTTAATGATGAGAAAGAAAAAGTACCTTGACAAAGGTAAAAAAAGTGAAATCCTAAAAAATGTAAAATTATTTTACTTTGGTGTGAATTATTAGAATACACTGATTCCCTACCTTTGTCGGCTACTTCAAAGGAAGGATGGTTTAGTTTGTTCACAAACGATCGGGTGGATACCAGCTCCAGACCAGTCTCTAGTAAGTCTTTGTCGTTCTCTGTGAATGGCAATGCGTAGTCATCCTCTGTCCTGTTTAGTTCAAACAGAGTGTTGCAGTCCAGGAACTCATCCTGTTTATAAGCAATACCAATGTAACAACATATTTATTCACCATCCCACTGTGACAGAATATCTTCTATACTTCATAGCTTGGCAGGTAGAATTGAGTAAAATTCCTGTTCTATTTATCAGGACATGAGAATGAATTTAAGCTTAAACAGTATTCCCCAAATAGTTACATACGATCGAGTTCCGTATTTTATATGAATTCACGTGATTGTCACTGAACGCCAGTAAAATTTGATTTTTGATTGCCTACACAAGCGTATGGTCCATCAAGGAGTTATCTGTCTTTGACCGATCTCGCAATGGTTAGCGTACCCTGATGCACCATTTGTATCAGGTTGCGGTCATGATACCCGGTGATATCTAGCACAAGAGCTGCTTATCATTTTATAAAATAACATGATCCGAACAACCAGAGACCTTATGTCATGGCGCGGCGTCCGTCGTGAGCTACATGACCAGTCTTGTCTTGTCTGCCCAATTTTGTCTATGTATGCTATTTAAAATATGCTTGTTTTAACTATTCTCGGGGTTAAAGGCCGGTGTCAAAGTTAATAAAATCAAGGATTCAGTATATGGCAGTCATGATATAATCGTATGCCGTTGCTGACACCTTATGATTTTGCTATCATATATACGCATTATAATTTTTTCAGTCTGACTGAAAACTTGGAAGGGGCAATGAAAGCTAAGTCAGTTGGAGCGACGGCCACGTTGTATCAGGTGAAGATTCGAGATGCGTGGTTAGACGCCCCCTCCCTGTGTCGGGTTGTGTTTTCGTGGTTATGTCCTTTGGTAAAACGCTTAATTACTCTCAATAGCATGCGGTCACCCTTGTGAATCAGTGAGATAGTCACCAGGAGCTACTAGAAGATCCTTCCTCAAAGTTACCTTTGATGTTCACGGGGCAATAACCAAAAAACTGTGTGGCTGGGATATGTACTGCTCGTTTGGGCGTGTGTGTTTGTTTTAATAGATATTAATACGTTATAACATACATGTGTATTGTTTACTGATATAAAAAAAATCAATTAGGATGTTTATAACAAAAACATAAGGTGTATTTACAGTTTCCCTAGTTTGGTATGGTAACACTATTTGTAGAATTAAGGGATAACATTTTTTGGCTGAATACATAATCTCATCCCTGCCTACCAGTTATCATTGCTACATGTTTTTGTTTTAGTAAAATCCTATAAGTAGTTTCTTACAAGAACCGGAAAATGCACTACTTCCATCATGTTATTCCATCTTTGGCATGTAGTCACCAGACGACTTGTCCATATGGGGTCAACGACTTGACAAGTTCAGATAATGGTTCCTTATACATTTGGTACGTTGCCATGTTATAGGAGTGAAAAATGGATGTTTCAGTAAAGTTGTTATGATAGATCAGATGCTAAACTAGGTTACTGCGATCTATTATTGTCAATTTAATTATGTATATAACGAGGTGACACAAATTATGAAGGGGGACTCGCCTATAAAAAAATTGGAGAGCTATATACATATCTTACCTCAGTAATAAGGCCATCCGCTACCATTCTTTTCAGCACATGTCCTAGAGTGCCGAATCCACCTTTGAGGTGTATTGTCGTTTCCCCTTGTTTTGTAATTCCAATATTGAGCACTACCAAGTATCCTCCTGCAGTTGCATGGACAGTACAAATATTTTATATCTCAATAGTATAAGGAAGCAACCCATCTGTTGGTTCTGACTACTTTTTATGGGTCGAATGACACACTTTTAATACATAAACATACAACATAATTTTGACATTTTCAATTAATGTTTTGCCGATAGATTAAAGTCGTTCATTGGTTTGTTTGTTTATTTGTTAATTTGGAAGACAACTTTATAGGGTAGTTACAATTAAATATGCAGCATAAGAATAATACTTCTGGTCTATCAAACTGACATAGTCTCATCAATATCTGTTTGTAAAAAAGGGAAAATAAAGATTATCTATCTATCTATCTAACTATATCTATACATTTGTATATCTATCTATCGTTTCAACTTAAGACCTTAAATGAGACAGTCTAATGAAATAATGATTAAATTGCTTCGCTTTTTAGGAAAACGTGCATTGGAATAAGCGAAGACTTATGGCACCCAACCCATAATAAATTATTATTGCGATTACTTTAGTTCCTGCTCTGTAGATTTGTATAGCAGTTGTTGTAGAAGCAGAAAACGTTCTACCGGAACACCCATCCGATCTTATTACGTTTTCATTGGTACAAATGCATATCTATATTTCTTACCAGTAGGAAGATGGTGGGATGTTCAAATTTGTCCTTTCGTTTCGTTCGTCCTGCTCTTACTCATATATAAGTTGGTCCCTAATGCATACTGAACTTTGAGACTGATTAGAAAACTAAATGACCGAAAAGCGACGTTTTGCAATTTTGACGGGTAAAGATTGCTATATTTTCAGGTCACCAGAGACGAAGTCTCAAATGACCTATTTCTAATCGCCTTTTGTTCGTCGTCGTCCGTCGTGCGTTGTGCGTCCGTAAACAATTTACATTTTCGACTTCTTCTCCCAAACCACTTAACCAAATTCAATGAAATTTGGCAGAGAGTTACTGTGGCTGAATGTCAACCGAATTTGTGAATTATATGGTCCCTAGCCCCAAGGGGCTTGAGGGGTGGGGCCAAAAAGGGTCAAATTGACTAAAACTTCAAAAATCTTCTTCTCTACTCTCAGATAAGGTGAAGTCAACACTGTTCATAAATGGAAGGGTCTTGTGGTGCTTTACCAAAATTGTGAATTGCATGACCCTGGGGTCTCACGTTTGCCCCTGGAGAGGGGGTAAACTTTACTATAGCTTATATAGGGAAATAACATTTTTGACTATTATTTGTTTTTTTATTGGAACTCATTCTAACCTGGTCAGCATTTTCAGCATTGGATAACAGTTTGATGGTATGCATATGCTGACCCTGACTGACCCCCAGGGGCCGATGGGCGGGGCTAAAAAGGGTCAAATTGACTTAAATGTCAAAACTATTCTTCTCTACTCTCATATTTGGTAGAATCAACCACTCTCCATAGATGGAAGGGTCTTATGGTGCTTTACCAAAACTGTGAATTTAATTACCCTGGGGTCTCACGTTCGCCCCTGAGGAGGGAGTAATCTTTACAAAAGTTTATATAGGGAAATCACATTTTTGACCATTATTTGTTTCATTTGTATTGGAACTCATTCTAACCTGGCCAACATTATCAGCATGGGATAACAGTTTGATGGAATGCACATGTTTGCCCTGACTGACCCCGAGGGGCTTGGCTAAAAAGGGTCAAATTGACTGAAATTTCAAAAATATTCTTCTCAATACCTATATGAGATAGATGTTTTACTTAAATTGTAAATTTCATGGCCCTGGGGTGTCACGGTTGCCCCTTGGGAGAGGGTAAACTTTGCTATAGTTTATATAAGGAATTCATATTTTTGACAATCATTTGTTTTTTTTTCTATTGGAATTCATTCTAACTTTCTTAAATGTATCAGCATGGGATGACAGCTTAATGATATGCACATGTTGGCCCTGACTGAGCCCAAGGACTCATGGGTGGGGCCAAAAAGCGTCAATTAAATTAACAAAATATTTCCAATTTCAGGTGACCGTTAAGGCCCGTTGGGCCTCTTGTTTTGTTATCGTTTCTTTCTTCTTCTCAGGAAGTTTTTCTTAAACTCAGTCTTACATAACCAATAGAGTTCATTCAAACGTCGGTAACAATATCCCTCTCGTTTTTGTTTTAGTTTTTTTTTTTTTTTTTTTTGTTGTTTTTTAATGTGAAAGGTCTCAACTAAGGTTCTAAGTTTTTTTGTTTTTTTTTTACCTCGACGAAGTTCCCTTCCACGCATAACCAGAAATGTTTTCCAGTCCAAGGTGGCCTGGTCATGGTATGCTTTCATTTCTTCCAGATTTTCCTGTCTTGGGTAACACCCATCTTTCAGCTGACATGGTCTAAATCAGATAAAGAAAATCATACCATGGCTTTCTTGGCTTTATGTTTCGAAGGCATTTTCTTATGAAGAATATATATTTTAGGGAAACAAAGAAAGCGAAATTGTAATACTCTCTAAACAAGCTGCAGAGCAATTGTCGAATGTTAAAAAGCTGCACTGAATGCGGTTCATGGGAGTGATTTTATTGAAAAGCGTAATTTTTGTATCTTTGTTACCTTTTCGATAAATACATGGCAGCAATCGATGAGAAGATCAGGTCAGTAGAATTGTCCGGTAAACACTTCTCAAACATTGTGCGTCCGACCGCAGCGTAAAACACATCAGGACCAAAGTGAAGGCCAGCTTTGTGGGAGGTTTAAGAAAAAATAAAATCGGAATTATATAGCCCGACAATGTCACTTCTTGTTACATAGTCATAGTAAAATGTCAATATTGTCATTTACTGGACGATACAATATGGGAGAAGAAAATAAAATTGCAATTACTGTGTGCAACATGCTTAATAAGTTTCATAAGTTTGGATATACACATACAGATATATAAGTGTCAAATTTTCGAGGCAATCCGCCCCTTTATCAAGACACAAAGAATACAAATACAATCACGTAATATATGAACATAAAATACAATAAGATACAGTAAGACTAGTATTTTTGATAGTAGTTGAAATAATAACCATGAACCATTCAGCTGGAGTGGGCTGAAGGCGGTGGCTAGTGTGACATGTACAAAGCCATCTTGTATGATGTGACCAACTGCCAAGACATTTCATGGTTAATAAAACATGATGGCGTCACTCATATCATCTTTTCGGAGTTGCATACACAATTGGGCATATTTCAGTCATTCTTACGGTCATCCCTTTCAGTTACTACGGTCATGCTAGTTTGATATTACGGTCATCTGGAAGATATTTTTTCAACACTTCTTACGTTAAAATGGGTTGTCAAGAACATATTATATGATATTTCGAAAGGCCATGTTAAAATCTTCCTAGAGCTCGCCTCCGAAACGTTCATTGTTATCAAAAACTAGCAAATTCGGTAAAAAAAAACGGATCTCACCGATTTCGCCTGCATCCATCTTTGATCAATCTGACTGATTAGACTGATCTTTAATAACCGTAGTATATATTACGATCACCACTGTGTGCACAGTAACTATGGGATACACTACAAACTGCTGGGGACTGTCGAGAAAAAGTCGACGACGGTAAGCGACTTAATTGGAGTATCGGTTCAGCAGTGTAGTGTAAAAATATTGTCGATGACGAGAGGCGATCAAATTAAGATATCAGTGCATGCAGTGTATTGTATAATATGAACTGTGTTGGTGATCCCAAGATTTGAATTTCCTTATAAGCATTTTTTACCTTGTAGGACACTGAACATCCTGTTGAAGTTATTCCCTGGTAGGTCTGTGTAGTAAATCATCAGCTCACGACATTGTCCACTGTCCACTCGAATCTTGTCTAATCATGAAACGACTTAATTAACTTGCACGTTATGTAACTCAATATTGCATTAGAGCAGACGTCGTACGAAGTTATTGGTTATCTGTCAGTTTACATTTTTTTTGTTTTGTCACTTTGACATAAACATTAAAAAAGACATATGATATGAAATTAATTTGGATTAAACGATAGCAAAACTATATTTCAAATATGAAGTCAGGCTTACCAATAATATCATTAAGAAGATTCAGGGATGTGGACCCATCAGATGTGCCAACATCAGCAACTGTGATAAGTGGTTGTGAGGTGACTTCGAAATCGGCAAATATTTTATCTACAAAGAGACGAAATTTTTAATAGCTGCATAAAAATCATAATACAGTGCTCATCTTAATGTGAAATGAAATATGTGATACGTTTGAGTACAATTCGTCCGAGTGAACCTCCTATTAGTGCTGTTACATATGCAAATGTAGTCAGAAGCCATGTTGATCTGTGACACCAGGGAAATCATTTTCTGAAATAAAATGCCCCAAAATAAATGTTCTTACTTTAAAGTTACGTTTCTCAACTGAAGTAGGATTCATTCTTGAACCGCAAAGTATGTACAGAGAATTTTGACAATGTTACATGCTTATTTTGAAATTAGCGTTTTTTTTGTTTTTTTTTGTTTTCTCCAAAAAGTCATTTGCAGCAAAGCAAATGGTGGCACAATGACCACTCATGTCAATTTTCCTGACAATCGGTTCATTATTTCCTGACCGTGTTCCATCCCTTAACATCAGTGATAACAATATAACAGGATCTTAATGAGCAATTTCTATAGTGTTAGAACACTGAAATGCCATGGTCAGCGGTATATATATATAACATTTCTGATTATTCCTTCATCTATAAGACTGGTGTATTCTCTCAATGAAAGACTCAATACTCATTTAAAATTTTACAAAGAGGTAAAGTTTATATTTTTCGAAATCATGTTCTTCATAAAAGTTAATTTCAAACAATTTTGAAAAAAGGGACAAAAACTTTACATTGCATTTCCTTTAATTGAAACTGATGTGCTGCGGTTTACGTTAATATGACTTACCTAAACAGTCCATGATAACATCACGACTTTTGTAAAGCGAGTGCCCATTTGTTGCAAGCATTCCACCATATTCCAATGTTAAACCGTCAAACACCATAGAATTTGAGATGCCTCTTCCTTCCATTTGTTGCTTTTCTACTGGAATGAAACCAATATTTTAGGAATATCATAATCTGTTTATGATATATATATATATATATATAGCATAGTAACACGAAGTAGTGACGAAGGAAGACAACTTTATAACTTGTGCCCCGACTGGGCCTCGAACTCATGATCTACGGCACCTAATCGCCTAGCAAGAAATACCCGCAGCTTCTGACATGATCATAATGGAAGTCGTCTCTTAGATGATATGAATACCTGGATCGCAATTTATTTACACACATGCATGCGAATTGTACACATAATATTAATAGTCATCACAGTACAACTACGACAGAAGATTCTAATCTTTTCCTTCTGATCACCAGCACACAGTGCATAATTATGATACATTTTGATAATTATATGACTTATAGCATAGTAACACAACTGACGAAGGAAGACAATTCTATGACTCGTGCCCTGACTGGGTTGTACTGTGATGAATAGATACATATAATTTATGTCATGGAAATAAATACATTTGTGTAAAATGGGTTTTTTCCTCTTTTTTGTACTCTAACATTTTAATTGTTTTGACACAATTGTGTGAATCTATATTTATGGTTAACTAATATGAGACTGACTCTAGTTTATGAGACAAAGAGGTTACTATTTTCAGTCAGTAGTCATTTCCCAGTTTCTGACCTGCTGTTGCTAATTATGTCTATCACGTGTTTCTGGACATGCATGTCTTATCCCTTAGGGAGTCACCACTCGTGGTCAGTGTATGGGGGGCAGCATGACCATGATTGACCAATAATATAAGACGTGTATTATACGGACCAATCCGAGATGCACACAGCCCAGCTCGGGATTCTGGCCAAACACCACAATCTTACGTTAATAAAATATTTCCGTGCGTCTCCACGTGTTTGTCAGCTATTCAAATGCTGTGGACATTTTGTGCTTGAAAAACAAAACATAAAAAGATTTATCTGCGGAACTGTGTTCATGAGAAAAAAAACTAGTTGCGTTTTTGAGAAATCCGGATCTGGTTTTATTTGATGAAGAGGATTTTTCGTGGAGACTGGCGACATCCTTTTGTGATTTGACATATAAACAGGTACTATTTATCCAATTTATAGGCATATATACCCATTCTTTTCCCCAATGGCGATGCTTGTCTTAATACTTGATCAGATGACTAATGATGTCGCCCCGATGGTGTCAATTTCGGTTTAGATGGAACACAGTTGCAGGTTTACTGTCACGTGCTTGGCGCAGGAACGATGACCAAAATCGCTTCAGAATAACCTAACTATGCTTAGGGATACTCAACCCAAGTCCCTGCAGGTAGGGCTAAGAATTTTACCTGCTGCCTCCATTGCATGATCGTAAGAGGCGACTAAATTTGGGATCTTATGTTTTCTCTTCTTTCTTAACAACTAGGCTTTGGGTTCTGTCCCCTGGCCGAGACACACCAGAGTCTTTAAACATGGTAGTTGCTACTCCTGCTAAGGGCTCAGCATATTAAGAGTGGGACTACCGATCAGATATCGATTCCTTGTCATCCCTTATTACATCGATTTCCTTTTATCACGCTTAACTGTGTATGTATTTCGACGTATAGCCTAACTTTGAACGTTTTGTAGGACGCAGTCGATGAAATAACCCTTTGCCATATGTCGCAACAGTTAACAATTTTACGAAACATTATGCTCTATGGCCCCAGTCATTGAACCTGTATTATTTCCTAAGAATTATTAAACATAACTTAATATCGATTTCTTGTTATAAGTAAATTCTAAATTACAAAGAAACAAAACTAAGGTCACTCCATAACTTCGTTCTTGATCAATGCTAGATGTCCATAAAAATGATAAAAGTCTCAAATGTGAGTCACATATATCGACTTATTTCTGCACCGTATCAAGCAAGTGCTTTAAATCAAAAGTGTAATCAGTTCCAAAATGAATCACGCCACATTAATCTATTCACTATGCAGTAACAGGTTTATATATGATAAATTGTCAGATATTATCCCCGAATCAAAATTAAGCTGATGGTATTCTTATGTATTTTATAAAAGCGTTAGACTTCCATCCTAAAGAGCGAATGTGAGCATCAGATAAACCATTCTCCGCAGCAAATGTGGCTGCTCCTATCCGGAAACTATGTCCCTTGTAAAGGGATGAATTCAAGTGACGAAACGCTAGACAAGCATGGAGTTCTCCGTCAATAGGTTTTTGTTTTTGTTTCTTTTTCTTAAACGGCCTTTTAACAGCCAGGGTCATTTACGGACGTGTCAGGTTTGGAGGTGGAGGAAAGCCGGAGTACTCGAAGAAAAACCACCGGCCTACGGTCAGTACCTGGCAACTAGGTTTCGAACTCTCAACCCAGAGGTGGAGGGCCATTGAGTCGATAAAACAGATGACCATCTCTTACAGGTCTGAATTTCAAATATGCTAAGAGTGCAGACAATGCAGATACAGTTGTGGGACTATGCCCAAAAACAACAAAGCGGTGCTTAAAGTTGTAGCAACGAACCTGAACCTTAGTTGTGCCCTAAGATTGCACAAAGGTAACTAAATGAGATGGACCAGCTACACAGCCAATATTCCTTCACGTGAAGGAATATTGCCTGTGTATTTCACTCACTCTGGTCAAAACATTGAAGGCAAAAAGGAACATTGCCTTGACTCATGCCAGCTCAAATAGATTGATTCTCTGATAGATAAGACAAAGCATCAATTGATATGTTCAGAATTGGAACAGTTATTAGCAAACTTACATAATTTGTAGGCTTTAACCGATAAGCTCCAGCAACAATATTTTTTTTCACAAAAAGGAATTTGCAAGGTCAATGTTTTTTCTAATTTGTAGACATACGTAACAGCAGAAACATACGTAGTTCTCGAAGAAAAGTCTTGATCATATAGATGTGCCACAAACAAGGACATGCAAACACCCGAAATAGAGTCATTACCTTTTTGCATGTGTTTTTACTAGGAGCTAAAGATGCAGTCAAAAATCGTTCATTGTGTGGAAGAAAGTGACTGGCAAAATAACAAAAAAATCCGGCGGTTATGTCATGGGCTCTTTCCTTGCCCTTGGGTCTAGCCTGCGAAAGATTTGTACCTGTAGGCGAGAAAGAGAATCTGCTAGACCATTTGTAATGCCAGGTACGTGTTTGGCAAAACAATACGGACCATTTTTAATAACGAAGTTATTCATTATCCGTTAAAAAGAGAACTGTGTGGTTTACCCACAAATGACCCGAAGCCTCAATTGCAAGAATTAGATAAAATTCTAAAATTTCAATGTTCCTTATTTTCCAGTTTCAAGAAAATGCCCGGTCACTTTGTTCTTCTGAAGCCAAACTCTTAAGTCAGTTTTGGTTTCTTTCGATAACCGGATATGGTGATTAGACTTTTGGACCCCGATTGTGAGACTGGAAAGTCGCCGTAAGAAAGGTCTATCCGGCAATACTGCTTTGCAAGCAAAATTGAGAAGCCCAATTACTGATTGTAACTTCTATCTTACCACACGTAGAAACGACGCAAGGACGAGGACGCCATGCTTTGACTCCGTTCTATAAATAGGAAGTCATCTAGAATATGTAATACATGAGAGCAACCACGTTGTGTGCAGGCAATTCAATTTACTGCAGTAGAATTTTGTGTCCAAAATTAATTCTACATCAGGAAGAGCAACCCATAGGGAGACAGCTATCATAATCAAATTTTCCTTCCCATTGTATACCTTACATTTCATTGTCAGATGGATGTACTGGTATAATGTGAAAAGCTGATTCAATATATGTCTTCGCTAACATGATGCTTGACGACACATCCGTATTTGTGGAATAACACCATCTACAGTGCTGTACTGTGCGCTAGAACATCATCTTGATATTCCCGAATAAACAGACAAACACATTTTTCAGGATAGGATATTTGATAAATGAGACGAAACTGGCCATGTTGTTTCTGCGGTACCGAACCCAATGGACTTAGTTTCAGATTAGCAAATGGGACTTTATCAAAAGGGTCTCTTATTCTTTTCAATTGGATTTTTCTTTATTCGATTTTTCATTAACTTATCAGGTTTTTTAGAGCTGACACAAGACTATCTGACAATTAGGCCCCTCTTGACCTTTGCTATTCTAAACGAAATATGTTTTGAAAACCATCAACTATATATTTCACCAGTTGTTCATTGTAGCCAGCCAAGAAAGCCTAAACATTTTGAACCTAAATTGCGGAGCAGAAGCGAAAGTGAAGCCTTACTGACCAGAAGTTGATGTCGTATTATCATTTATTTGGGTGTCTCTCCCTTGTGATTTTGTACTGCACTGGTTTTGGGATAGGAGTGGTGTCCAAATTCTGCACAGATGTGACGGTATTTTCAGGGACCTGTACAGGATTCACCACTGTTTGT
The DNA here is from genome assembly GCF_902652985.1 of Pecten maximus. Lineage (NCBI taxonomy): Eukaryota > Metazoa > Mollusca > Bivalvia > Pectinida > Pectinidae > Pecten > Pecten maximus. The sequence continues at coordinate 24,670,323 of NC_047027.1, forward strand.
CACATGATGATGATGATGTTGAAGATTACTACCCCGTTTAAGTTGGGGCAATTACAAAATGCATCAATCCAAAATTATATGATAATTTATAATATTCTACCCCATGAAAGTTGGGGCGAAAACATGTAAACAGTAGTGACAGGCAGCTGTGCCCCTTTTCTCACCTGTATCAATAAACTCAACACTTATGTTAATACAATAGATATTATTATTGTAATCTAGCTGTGAATGACACGATACACTTAAACAATACAAGATTAGACATACTGCAGTCACGACATATAAAGCCTAGCTAATGTCGTGATCGGGTGAGTTAAGATGACGAAATGATTTTTACATCGGTAAGTTTGTTGAAATGGTCATACGCATGCATTATTGCCAAACCCACGCTCTATAGACCTTTCTATTTCCTATATCGTTGAGATGGCAACCATCTTTTAAATACAGGTTCAGAGGACTATCAAACATTCGCTTATGCGGTCATAGTACAATGTCTTCGTGTTAGTACATTAACAAGCTCAATCGTTTTTAGACGAAAGTACCTGTATTATGAATATAATACAACTTTTATTTCCATCTCTGGCAGTATCGGTCAACATCAGTACCTGTATTTGTGATAAACTTAAATATAAATTCCTGACTGAACCGGTAAACGTCAGTACCTACATTTACAATCAAGATATAACAACTTTAATTTACATATTTGACCGTACCGGTCAACGTAAGTACCTGTATTTCAGATATGATACAACTTTAATTTACACCCCTGACCGTATCGGTCAACATAAGTACCTATATATATGATATAATACAACTTTAATTAGCATCCCTGACTGAACCGGTCTACATCAATACCTGTATTAACGATATGATACAGCTTTAATTTACATCCCTGACTGTACCGGTCAACATCAGTACCTGCATTCTTTTTATATAATACAACTTAAAATTTACATCCCTGATTGTACTAGTCAACGTCAGTAACTTTATCAATGCTAAAATACAACCTTAATTTACATCACTGACTGTACCGGTCAACATCAGTACCTGTATTTGTGATAAAATACAACTTTAATTTAAATTCCTGACTGAACCGGTAAACGTCAGTACCTGCATTTACATGCAGGATATAACACAACTTTAATTAACATCCGTGACTGTACCGGTCAACATAAGAACCTGTGATAATGCTTTAATACAACTTTAATCTACATCTCTAATTGTACGGGTCAACACCAGTACCCTATTTATACTATAAAAAAAACTTTGATTTACATACTTGACCGTACCGGTCAACGTAGGTATATGATATAATACAACTTTAATTAGCACCCCGGACTGAACCGGTATACATCAGTACCTGTACGTACTAATGATATGAAACAGCTTTAATTCACATCCCTGACTGCACCGGTCAACATCAGTACCTATATATATATGATATAATGCAACTTTAATTAGCACCCCTGACTGAACCGGTCAACACCAGTACCTATATAAATGATATAATACAGTTTTAATTTACATCCCTGCCTGTACCGGTCAGCATCAGTACCTGTATTAATTATATAATACAGCTTTAATTTACATCCCTGACTTTACCGGTCAACATCAGAACCTGTATTAACATGTATGGTATAATCATTCGTGTCCCGTCATTTCGCAATTACGTTACCTTCAAACAAAGACTTATATATCGCATTCTACTAAATGAATGTTATAACTGATATTCCAATCAAAAACATTAAAAGTCAAGATGAACTTAGTATATAATTTAGAAAAGGACAGTTGTGGTATTTTCATTCGTCATTAAATAACGCTTAACCTATAACACAAGTCTGTATAAACGTTACAGTACATGTTGTATCGAAGGCAATCCGGTACATTTAGGTCATTACGTTATTCCGATACGTGTACAGGCGAAGACGCAAGCTGTCAGACTCTAATCCGTTCGGTATGGCCTCATACACATGTGGAGGCAGCCTACATGATGCTTGGCGCGGATTAAGTTCACACATGTACACAACTAAACAGCCACGGGACAAAAATTCCTTGGCAAAATTGTAAATATTTTGGGAAAACAGGCCATAAGCCTTACTATGGTATTAATTACACTGCCCTCAAAATTCTTGTTACAATTATTTCGTAAAATACAGCGAAGTTAATTCCGAAGTCTTTATTACAATTTGTTAGAATGATAACTTCTAAAATAAATGCGGAATTGCATATAAAAAGTATGAAAATAAAGATAAAGATCCTTGATAGCACTCTAGGTTCAGGCCATTATCCAGTTTTTGCTCAGTTTGATTTTAAACCTCATACTAACACAATCCAATACCGCTAGCTTTTTTAAATAAGGCTAATTGGAATCAGTTAAGTTTATGAACAGAAAACAACCAACTACCTATAATTCATGATGATAATGTAGATATATTTAACGATAACTTAACCAGAGCAATTTTAGACTGAGCCTCAGTATGTATTCCAAAAACGTCAGGAAAGCCAAAAATTAAGAAAAACAATCCATGGCGGAATGATGAGTGTATGTTAGCCAAGAAACTAAAAAAGAATAATGAAAGTAAATGGAGGGCAAACAAAAATAACGAAACGCTAAAAGCAAATTACGTAAGATGCAGAACCAATTTCAACAACTCTATTCAAAGCGCCGAACAAAAGCATTGGGAACAGTTTTGGTCATCATTAAATAATAAAATACCTCCCAAAAATGTATGGTCAACGCCATCCAGGGAATAAGTATATCATAAATCCTTACATTAGGTAAAAACAACATTACCGATAAAGAAAAGGTCGATACTCTAGCTAAACAATGTCAGAGCGCTATTAGTGATAAGTTAACCCCCGAAATCAGACTAAATGAAACTAATAATCGGGGTTCCATCGAAGGCGTTATAAGTGACCCAGGCCCTAATACAGTTGAGTTGAATTGCCCATTCACAATCACACAATACAACACTTCAGAACAAGAAAAACACATCGACAGGTGATGATGACTTTTCATACACCATCCTCAGTCACTGTACAGACAACATCACATAGATGATTCTCAAACTAATAAAGCACATATGGGAAGAGGGAACTAAACATGTAGCGTCGGGAAAAAAACGAAGTTATACGTATACTAAAACCAGGTAACAATCCACAGGAACCTGCATCATATACTAACTTGGGGTAAACATATTCAATTTGTTAAAGAGTTATGCCAAAAGCCAATAACCACCATGAAGTATATTTCAAGATTTTAATTTGGCGCCAATAAAACTACCAAATTAATGTTATATAAAGCGTTTGTAAGATCTAGGTTAGATTACAGGTGATAGGTATACAATACAGTTAGCGGCACAGTATCAAAACACATAGATGCATTTCAACATACAGCCTTAAAAGTCTATAACACCAGGACTTCATAACCACAGAAACATGGATTATATACATTGTAGTGTTAAACTATAAGATTTTAAAGTCCCGTGATTAAAAGCAGACCTTATTGTGTCGCTAGACCTTCTGAAGATGAAAGATAAACAAAACGACTCGATAGGCGCTAAAAACCTAGCATTAGAACTGATAGACCCAAAATACAGCTACTCTACTAAATTCGTTACTGACGGCTCTAAGAATTAAGAAAGAAGTTATTCCCTATTTTATCAAGTTTGGCGAACCAGAAACAATATATATTCAGGTTATGAAATAGGGACTGACTTCTTTCTTGAATCTATTGATGTTTTAACAAAGTTTGGTGTATCCTGATCCAAGTCTAGTTATTACAGTATCCTCTATTTTTTATTAACTATATAACTGAGTTTTGATCTTTAGGATCCTGTTCGAATGTAGCGTCATAATAACCTAAATCAGATCAGACCTAAAGACGAAATAGAAAAAAAATAGGTAATATTAAATTAGACACTAAGTCTATATAGAATCCTCCAAAACAACATAATTTCGATCTTCGTACTGCCAATCTCACTGACATTGGTTATAGAAATGAAATCTTGGTCGGCGATACTAAAAACACCAACAAATATACCCAACAAACTTGGTACAATAGTTATACACTCTGTACCAGTACTTCGCTACTGTCTTTCACTACTATATGCACGGGGTTAACACACATAGATATTAAAAGCCGAAATATATGCAGAACGTGTTAAAACATTTTGAACAATGTATAACATCCAGCTAACCAAGATGGAATATTTCGACTTGTAATCGTGTGTTTGTGTTTACGGATGGAAATGTCTCAATTTAAAACTTGTCACGTGATGATTTAAAAATAATTTCCGCGCAAAATTAAGAGGGTATTTCCCAACTAAATCAAGTGATCAAGCTGGACATAGGAATCGACTGTGAATATTGGGATATCACAGAAACATAATTGGAAAGATACAAAACACGTACATTAAATGAAAATAACGTTTTTACCGTAATGTCCTTTTAACTATATATGCACAAACTAGGTAATCAAACTTGATATCAAATGTTCACATACTCTGCAGTTGCGTCTCCCAAGCACATGCTTGGCCGATTTGTATACTTCCTGCTAGGAGTAACGTGGTATCTATTTTCAAAACATATATACAACACACAGCACCACTTAAATAACAACATAATATACTACATATAATCATAACACAAAAAATCTCAAACTACCTGCCGTTATTACATCAGCCCTCCCTCTCTCATTGTCATTACTACTTATCGTGTGCTTAATTACAAAGTGCTGCTCGTGTAGGGTAGGCTTGTAGATGATGAGAGACAGTAATCAACAGTCTCCCGAAAAACAGTTTTGTATAATAACTCACATTATCACGTAATCCAAATATTCAATGCTAACCCAAGCCAAACACAGCCTCTTTAAAATCCATCTGTATCAACACTCTATATAGCAAACTAGGCTGAAAGACCAAACTTTTTTGTTTTGATTTGGTGTTATATCAGACCCTTAACTTTTGTTATAAACCATAATTGTCATATTGAATTCAAGAATGTGAATGAAATACTCCAAAACGTTAACACTAAAGTATATGGGAAAACAATTGGTTGGTTGGTCCCTATAAGCTACACTTAATTTCTCTGACCAGTCTATGCGCTATTTCCCGCTATCCTCTACTACACCTCTTGTCGTTCGGAAGGGACGTTAATGCAGAGTCCGGTCCGGTGTACAGCGAGTCAGAACAGATCAGATCATATCAGAACAAGATTTTTCCTATATTATTTTGTTCGTTCTATGTAATCGAATAGTTAAATATGTTTGTTCGGTATTTCAAACAAAGATAATTGAACATTTGCTTTTCATGGAAAAAGCAGACGATAGGCGTTTGCCCTGGCCAAGGGCTTTGTCTCACTGAAGGACACATAATGTAGATATATAGTCAAATTTCACATCAGCCTTGTAAAAAATTTGATTGATAATTAAACATGTTATCTGTCACAAAGGACATTTGTTTAATTGGGGCCTTTGTTGTAAAGCATTTATGAGTTTAAATAGATTTAAAGTTTGTCCGTCACGCCACTCCTGATTTTGGTCTGAATATTGGTCAAGCATGAGGCATACCTTTGCACATTTAACTCACTGTAATTTCCATACTTGTGCAAATATATTAATTATCTTTGCATAGTTGAGTACAGTTATAATATCACTTTATTGAATTGAAGTAATATATTCAAAAAAATGAATTAAATTGCACATTTTAAGTATTAGATGATTTTTGTTTTTCAAATAATCTTAACAAACTTGTCTTTCAGAGTGCAAACAGCTAGACTGGCTGAGATATCAAATAAAAAAAATATTCACAATTCTATACAAAAAAATAACCTTTTTTATGTCTTAAAATCTCCAGTTTTCATTAATTAACATGTTATAACATCTTTATTTTTTCATGAGCATAATAAATATAACACAAGGTAGTCTACTGGATGTGTGTTCTGGTCAATAATTCAGAGAATTCTGCATGCCTAAAATTTGTTTTTATTTCTGAATCTTTGACACACATACGGTGACTTGCATGGCCGGATAACCTGCCACTCAGTTCTGATATCAGTACGTGCACATTGCGAACGTACGTTAGGGGTTTTAGGGTGTGTAGACGTAGGGAGTGGGGCTGGTGTATTGTTAGCGGGGAAGTAGGTGAATACTTGACTACAGGGGTGGCAGCTCTATAGGATATCATTAGGACCACGTGGAGGCTAACTACTCTAACTCGGGAACGCATGCCTTGTTTATGTTGATATGTAATTTTTATATTCTTTAATCTGTATTCTATAATAAACCAATAGGTAACTGTATTCAAGGTTTTTGTTGACCTCAATTGCTTGCTCCACTTCATCTTTTGGACTTGAGTTAAAAACTGACTGTAATCAGCTAACGGTGAGGTCTCTCTGGAATATCGTCCACGGACATGTGCCGGGATATTGTTACGTTAAAAATAACTTTACGATCGATCCTATGTTTCCGATGTATCTCTCCGACGCTCCCCAGAGGAAACCCATATGACAATATCATATGCTAATTTGTCGGGAGAAATATCCCAATCACATAAATCGTTGCCTCCAATTTGTAAAACAGCCACATATGGCTGGACCTCGTCTAACAAAGCCACCCAAGATGATCGTACGCCCCGTAAAATGACTCTGATGGCACACTTTTGTAAATCAAAGCACAATTCTCAACGGAATTAAACAGTCTGCGAATGAAACTGTGTCTTATAGCAAGGATTTTGGACTGAAAGGTAGACATGCATGCATAAATTAATGTAAACGTATACTTTACATCTCCAGTTAGATCTGTGTTCCTTTGTGCAGCAGGGTCCCGAGATCCCTCCAACAAAGTCCCCTGTTGCTCAGACTAAAATATGCCTCGTACAAACGGTCCCGAGTGATGATTTCTTCGTATGCCTCACCAGCGTTTTCTTATTGAGTCTTTTTTCGAAAAAATAGCTAATAGAATTGTTTAAAAGGCCCTTAACTAATGGGGATCAGGTTGGCGTTAACAAAAGGTTTCCTTTTTCCTGATATATATGCGCATGCGCCAAGACTATACTATTGAGCTATGAGTTAAGACCAATCAGACTAACCAGAATTATATACCCTTTGTTAATAAGTAATCCCATGTAAAAGATGCTTAACCATTATTCAGTGTGGGAAATCAATAAATGATTAGAACTGGTGAAACTGGCGAAATATATATCACAGAATTTTTTTTTTAAAATGTATTAATCTCTAGCTTATCGATTTGTGATTATTCTTAAGCTTTCGCAAACAAAATTAAGCTAATTAATTAGCTACATTTTGCACAAAACAATATTATACTGGAAACTGAAAATGTTACAGATAAAATAAAGAGCTATCAGGATAAACATACACTCAGATATAATTTCAGGTTAACAGAAATTATCCTAAATTGCCGTTGAAAGAAGAATAACTGGAACTTACAAACAAGAACATTGCGAAAAAGGGAACAACGAGCGTTGTGTACGTTTCACGAGAGAGCCACACCTAATGAAATTATATGAAGAACATTTTGTCCATGTGGTTCTAAACTATATATTTTGAAGTAAATGCTTTCATATGGTAACTTGGTAATATCGTTTTAGAATAATGTTATACACGTTTATAGATACAACCATATTTGCATGCATACAAATTACTTGTTAAAGTTGTGAAATATAGCGCGATTTATATAACAATATATAATGCCATAACGTATACGGGCATATAAAACGATGGAGCGGAACAAGTATGTCGCTATTGACTTTCTGTTTTATCATATAACAACGTACGAGCGTATCACAACATTCCGTCTCGTCACGAACAAAGCCAATAAATTACCAAAAGGCTTCTGAAAGATCGCATATACGGAAGCAGGCTAGTGCCATATGAAGTAAACTGTTTATGTCGTAATTACGACTGCATTATCGTAATTTTGACTTACTATGTCGTAATTACGACTAAGTTATCTCGTAATTACGACTCTTTAGTTATCTCGTAATAACGACTTAGTATGTCCTAATAACGACTTAGTTATCTCACAATTACGACTTCGTTTGTCGTAATTACGACTTAGTTATGCTGTTATTACGATTAAGTTATGTCACATCTCGTTGTTTGTCTGTTGTTGTTTTCGTTAGAACGGGTTTCTTGCAGTATTCGCTGTCGTCACTTTAAGGTATGTTAATGTATTATACATATTAAACTAGATATGTAAATATTATAGTGAGCATGACTTCAATAAGGAGGCATAAATAATGGCGTCAGTAAACTGTTAATAATATTCTAAAAGTGACATTGTACCGTTAGTGTCATGTAACAATACATGGGATCGGGACGCGTCTGCAGAAACGTTAAAGTCGTCGGCAATAATTCGCGGATGGTCCCGACTTTCTGTGGCACGTGGCATATGACAAGTTGAAGGATAAGGGCTATACATCAGTTGGTCCATTGGCAGGTTTTCTCGACATCTTATGTGGTTGAACGTATAAATTCTTGCAGCAATCCCCGCGTTATTGCTGGTTATTACAAGAAAGGGTGTCCCTCCCCCTTGCGTGGAGATAATGACACTGAAAATGGACATGTTGCCAAGATAGAGAATTTTATGATGAGGAATAATTCTTTTATTTACGGCAGAAACACCGCAAATAAGCGCATTTAAATGTGTTTTAGGAAGCAGTTCTACAAATTCTGCGCTAGTTTTATTGACAGAAAAAGGATTATTCAATACGAATTATCTTGACAGATATTTGATCCAGTTCAGCTACATGTACATGACCTTGCTGCCGGTAAGATAACATAAAAGAAAAGTGTCTGTCAGCAAGTAAACGGTATGCTTACAAAGTAACAAAGCATGGGGTTTTATAAACTGACGCGGATGCTCATGTAGATATGTTCTAGTTCAGGTCCTTCATTCTGCCTTAAACTTTCAGTACATTAATTTCATTTGCAAGTCATTGCATATCAATTACGATATGAAAGTACATCAGACATTGGGCTTTCACGATAGCAATACTTTGGGTTTATACAATAACATGACAACGGTTTTACAGTTACACTACAGTGGGTTTATAAAATTACAAGAAACCGGAATTTCAATGTAATAGGACATGGGTTTAACAGTGTTTAGCAGAGTTCAACAGTTTTGGATATATTTTTGTTGGTGCGCCATACTTATTTTATACATTTTAGTAGTGACCTTTAAAAAGAAACAAAATACAAAACTTATGACACCTGTGAACTTGACGTGGGTAGAGGTCATTCATTCAAACAAACTTGAAAACCCTTCGTTTCATCATGGTACAGGCCGAATATCATAAATTTGGGCTGTCGGATTTTGAGACGAAGTTTTTAACGATTTTCTAATACATTTCAACCCCGTGACCTTGATGATAGCTCACTTGCCCTTCGGGAAGTTGTATTAATACATTATGTTTACCCAATGAATCGACAGACATTCCTCTGTTAGATATTGTTACTTAACTTCAGACCGTGACGGGATCTAGACCTTTGCATGTGTGTTAAAGGAGGAGGAGTAAAACGAGCGGTGGAGGGGTGCTCTATCGCAGATGACGATTCGCTGAAATATGTTCAAAATAAATACAGGTCGTAATCATAGTTATAAAAATAGGCAGTAAGATTGGGATATAATCAAATCATGTATTAATTGATTTGATTATACATCTACTGACCTAGGGGTATACTTTTTAAAACATCAATATATATTAGAGTACCCTTAAAAGGCGCTGACTTGTACAAATGCACAGTTGTTGGCTGAAAGTTCGGAACATTTATTCTACTATATAGTTTTACAATATTAACATTTTGTCAGTGAATTTTCCTGACTTGTGCTGTTGATAGACCGATTTTACCTAAACGTTGCAGTTTAAAGAAAGTGGTTCATTACTTTCCGTTGCCATTAACCAAACGATGCTATGGTGAGCACATACATTGAAATGCTACCGTGGGAAATATAGTGTTGTTTACTTTAATTACTTCTAACGTTGAATCTTGTTAATAACACGCGGAAACTATGGATGTTTCAAAATATCATTAACCTGAACTGCACTGTGCATCGACAATTTTATGCATTTGATACGTTATAGCAATGCGTACGATTTAGTTTAATTTGTAGATTTTTGTTTCTATGTCTTTAACCCAAATTAACTGATTGATAGCTGCTAATCAATAGCAATATAACTTAATAATAGTCACAGGATGACAAATAAGATATAGTATATAAATTCAAAATAAGTAATATAAGGAGGGAGTAACGTGCCCCGCCAGCCTCTCCAGTTAAGCTCATATGTTTAGTAGCTCGTATATGATAATCAACATATGCAATTGCAGCAAAAATATGGATATTTTATATCCTAATACATCCTTTTCACAGGGAGGACACACAAAGCATTGCACTGAACCTAACGTTAATGATTCTATCGGCTATTGATCTTTTGTGATATGATATGTACAACGCTTTACAAAAGATGCTAAAAGTACAGTACAGTAGCAAAATTATACCTCCGGAAATAAGTAACCCGTGAATGCAACTTTCCCTTTTTCGCCACTTTATATCATACTCTTCATTGTTCAAGGGTCATCGAAATCCAATGATATCAGTGATATTTTTCAATCCTATGGATAACTTTCACTACTATGGTGCAAGTTAACTGAAGTAACGTTATCAATTGTTAGTAAGGAGTATGGCTAACCATGGATTAACCATGGACCTTACTGTTTGAAAACTTCATAAATTTCAGCGTTTCCGGGGGATCAGTTCATTTGTATTACAATCATATTGCACAAAATAATCATGTCGCTTTGCCCAAATTATATATAATGACATATACCATTGCTGGGCGAGGGACCTCGTTCCTTTGTGATTTCAGTAAAACCATTGAGATCATGATCCAATAACCATGTATGGGGTCTATGGGCATCAAGATATAAACTTTATCCTGATGTATATATACGCCGAGGGGCTTTCACCACCCCAATGAACTTAGTTACTTTTAACACAATCATTTAAGCAATGAACAGTGGATCTAATGGTGTTATAGTCGATATGGCAGCCATATGCATGGTGGGCAAAATTGCATGGGAACCCATTAGGCTTTCCATGCTACATTTGCCCATCATACATCTTGCTGCCATTTCAAATATAACAACATGAGAACCACTGTTCAATGCTTATATTTACATTGTTGTACCATTCTCGTTAAAAATCTTTAAAAAACAAACAGTTAACCAACAAAAAAATATGGTGGCAACTGCCTCTTAGCATTGTGTCAATGACGAAATGCGGAGCAAATGTAAATATATTGTTAAAACAATCCCTTTACACCCCTCAGGAGTCGTATGGGGGATATATCTTGAAGCAGTTGATATCCCAATTCCATAGCCATATATAGTATTGTTAGAAATCAACAAATTAAGCTAACAACGAATTGAACATAAACATTATCTTTACGTTTGGTCAAATCCAACCAGGTGAGCGATATAGACCCTATGGCCTCTTGTTGTATTAAATGTTTATGATACAGATAAAACTGATAATAACCAGAGATAAATGTTGTTGATAGGATGAATTGTGTAGATAAGGAATGTCAGAGGAGAGATGCGAAGGAGCTCGAATACACTTAATGAGACACAATATTGATTGTTCAATAACTCAACAGATACAGACACCTTCAACTGAATTATTCAGCAATGATATTTTAGGTTACCCTTGAACTATGCCTACTTTTAATGTCAATAGCATAAGAAGGTATTGAGATATTGAGATGTCCTTTCCCTAACCAAGATGACTAAGGTCATGACATTACTCAGTTAGCATGCTGTTATAGATACCCACATAGTTTATTCATATGAGCTCACCTCAATCTACGTTCACGGTCACTACGGTAAGATGTGTTTAGTCCTAGTTTAAAAGCAAATCATTACAAGACAGTATACTCCATAACTCTGGTAACTGAAAAAGCCATTGAGATTCTTGTTAAATTTGTATTCACTTTTGTTTTGTGATTATCTAATTTGAGTTTCGTTTGGTATTTATACCTGATTGAAGACATTGTACAATTATTAAGTCCCCCAAACGAAGTTTCTTCTTCTTGTTCTTCTTCACAAAAACTTTTTATCGGATTCTAATGAAACTTTGCACGAGTATAGGAGTGGGCTGGGAGGGGGGCAAGAGCTTTTTTTTCGAAATCGAGTTAACAAAATGGCCGCAATAGCGAGTCTTCTGATTGGCTGAAATGTAGATATTGTGCGATATTGGCGAAAATTGGTATAGAGGGTTTTGAGGGAAGGCGAACACAATGGTACCACTTTCGAAAACCTGTGTTGCCATGGAAACGAAAGGGAGTTATATACTATAATTGCCATATGGAATGCAAGAATTTGAATAAAATACTCCAAAACATTGACATTAAAGTCTATGGTCCCTATGACACAGCTTAGACAGTTCCTTTTGAACTCAACCAAAGCGCATCATTGAACCAAAGGTTACAGCCCCCAAAATATTGCATTTATTTCACATAATTCGCAGATATAAAACTAGGACTCCGAGACCTACTTAGGGCTTATTTTTCAATCAGTTCCTTTTTTTTTACAGGTTTTGAACTGGTCAATGCATCAACATTATGAGGAAAGATTCCATAAGTAACTTGGAGTTTTGTAGTAATAGGGCCAATTACGAATTTGACCCTCACTTTAACCACCCAGTCTACTATTGGACGTACGAGACACTCACTAATCCCCTATCACACTAAAGACTGTAATAGTATTACGTAAAAACCAATCTTAATTAGAATATATACATCCCGTCTCTCGACATAAAACTATTGAAAACATCACGGACGAGACTTAAGCAATATATAACCAACAGATGATAATATATAAGCGTGATGTTTCATAATCAAACATTTTACCAATAAGTATTCAACCGAGAATACAAAATGCTGGCCCTACAGCTACGGTGTAGGTGTTTATATAATATTTTAGTATACGTGTTTGTGTATTTCAGAGTGGGCTTGTCCTTTAAAACGGCTAAGTTTGTCTGCATCGTGAAAAGCGCCATATGTGATGTCGCTTCTCTGTTTGATGTGGTGCAGTATGAGGTGAGGAATTTCCTTTTTAATGGTATAAGCTGTACCGTTGTCAGCAAAATGGTTATTGCTCGGAATCAAGTTGTGTCTAATTGGACTAAATAAAAAAAACCTACAAAATGAATTACTGTTGTTCAACCTCGTTAAATATCGTACGAAATGAAACAGAACTGCATATTAAAAACGTAAATAATTTTCATTTCAAAATACAAGACATGGATCATTAAGAGAAAGCTTTCAAACTTGTCAACAACTTGGCGTATGGAGTGAGTCCACTTGAAACAAAATATCCGTGGTTAATAAAATACTTAAGCTATTAACATTAACTTAAGTTAAGTAGATTTAACATATTGCTATTCTTGCTGACATTAAGGAAATGAGAATGAATGCATTTTTGTTTATAAGCAGGGCAACCATCTGAAGGAAAGGACGACGGAATATATTTATTGGGATTAGTATTAAAGGATCGTGGTATACCTATTAACGGATGTGTTTACATTAGAAGATTAATTGATAACGCCTTCATTGTTATTTTTGTGTATAATAGCATGGATAGTTAGATTATAATATACGCAACAGTGGGGATACATGTATATTAAACACGAATAAATGGAGTACTTAGTAAACACAATCATACTTATTTTTAAATGGAGGACTGCACTTCGTTGTTTTCATTATCGAGTACAAATATATTGATCAAACGTTTGCGTAAAAGACATTAAACGTATGGACAGCAAACATAAGGAGTAAAGTGTCTTTCTGATGGTTTGACCAATAGCATTAGCTTGCGTCCTGTTCATATCTGTGAAACGTGTTAAAAAATTGAGTACTATTGTTTTGGATTAGGGTACTTATCAATCAGCTTACATGCACAACATGTAGTTACATGGATGTTTGAATAATATAGTAGTTATTGTCATTATTGTAGATAGTAACGTTTGGATTGTGTTGTATTCCTCATCATGTACGGTACATCGATGATAAGAATTAGATGTACATTCATATCGTTATTTAATTGGATTACACTATTTTTGGGGTATAGATAGATATACTAATTTCCGGTTATAAATACATATGTATTACATATAAACATATGTATACATATTCAATGACCTAATGGTGTACGATGTATCCGTAATGTACATGTATATAGATATATAACTGAGTGGGGAACATTGTACGGATTTGTTATTTAGTAACATATGTTTTCCTTGGCATACTAATTATGATAAGATATAATTGGATTATGTTGTGTTCTTAGGTCGGTATATAGTAATATATATATAACTGGAGTATGTTATCCTCATAAGCTGGCATATAGTAACATATTACTTAATTAAGGATAAAAGTGTCTTTCTAGTGGTTTTATCGAAGGATGACCTCCAGTATGAAATCGATATTTGAAATGGACCGCGTTCCAATAAATACATATTGATACTTTCATAGTGAATTTTATGAAATTTGTTGTAATATAAACATTATTGGACATTTTACATTTTCCATAATTTTGGATTTCTTCGTCGTCTAATTTCTCTTTGTAAAACTGTTACACTTACAAATTATTTAATTACATCTCAACCAGCTGTCTGTCTTTTGAAAGTGATATGTATAATTCCCCTTTTCTCATTGTTATCGGATTAAACCGCGCAATATGTATGTACATTTACCTTTTGATGTTAATTGAGTTAATTAACTGGTCTGGCCAGGTATGACACCTAGCCTCGGACAAAGGTCAATTAAGCTTATTATCTCACCTGTCTGAAATGTGACCATCTGAGTACTAAAATGCCACCTGTCAATCATTTGTATTAACTCTAGCTTAAATACTATGTGTAAGGTTTTGTAAAATTAATTAGAACCTAGAGTTCGGACTGCACGGGTGGATTTACGGACATTCCGGAAATCGCCTGCCGACTCATTCCTTTAATAAATACTACATTTTGGACCGTACCTGACCATCTTGGATTATATATTTTTTCGACAAAAACATCACAACAACCAGAAAAATCGTTGTGATAAATTGGTGGAGAATCCGGGTAACTTGCCACATTAATTTGTATAAGTCAAGTTACGTACAAGATTCCTGGAACCTCTACTGCCAAGCGATATTCCCACAAACAAGAGAAGAAACCGATCATCGGAATCACACGGAACTGGAACTACACCAAGACTGTGTTCGTCATATTTTGGAACTTTCCAGAATAACGTTATAACAGTAAGTCAGGATGACATCGTGTTATAGGTGTGGTAGAAACTTTAACTCTAACCACCTGATGCACTGTCCTGCAAAAGGATGTTACTGTTTTCTTTGTGGAAATGTTGGACATTTTTCAAGAATGTGTTTTGCACGGAGCAGACAATACAGCACACATTGTGTTACAGGATCGTTTTCTTGGACCAGGCAGCGTCCACAAACGTATCGACGTCCTGTTCCTGTCCGCATATCTTCGGACAGCGAGTCTGTGGTGCAGGTAACGCATCAGAAAAGGAACAAATCTTCCTCTAAACGGCGACGAGATTCCGAAAGGCTCAGGAAATTCCGAGACACGAAACAAGTACTTTCTGTTTTACCATTTTATTATATTTCTACCGATGAATTTGACAACGAATTTCCGAAAGAATCTTCCATCACACATCAGATTACCAATCTCCAATCAAAACTTGTACGTGCAAAGTCAGCAATTTCGACTATTTCTGTAAAGTGCGCGAAGCTTGAAGAAACAAACAGAATTCTAGAAGAGGAATGTACGCGTTTAAAAAGTGTCACCATCAACAATTACGTGTCCCAAATAAAAGAACTTGAAAAAGCTTTGGATAATAGAAAGAAAATAATGAAGAGCAAGGACGAGACAATAAACAGCCTTCACATAACAGCCAAAGAAAAAGAACAAACAAGTAGACAGATATCAAATTTAAAATCGAGGATTTCGGAGAAGGACGAGCAAGTCAAACAGAAACAACGGGTGATTTTGAGCCTACAAAATCAGCTTAGTGGATATCATGGTCAAACACAAAATAACAATTCACGACAGCAACGATCGCGCATATCTTTGGAGCAACGAACAGTTAACTTCCGGCCGAACTTTAGACATACAGTAGTGGACAGCTAAGATAGATTTTAAACAAGTCGCGGGACGCGACTTTACAGGAGCCGGAGGGATATTTCATAGTGAATTTTATGAAATTTGTTGTAATATAAACATTATTGGACATTTTACATTTTCCATAATTTTGGATTTCTTCGTCGTCTAATTTCTCTTTGTAAAACTGTTACACTTACAAATTATTTAATTACATCTCAACCAGCTGTCTGTCTTTTGAAAGTGATATGTATAATTCCCCTTTTCTCATTGTTATCGGATTAAACCGCGCAATATGTATGTACATTTACCTTTTGATGTTAATTGAGTTAATTAACTGGTCTGGCCAGGTATGACACCTAGCCTCGGACAAAGGTCAATTAAGCTTATTATCTCACCTGTCTGAAATGTGACCATCTGAGTACTAAAATGCCACCTGTCAATCATTTGTATTAACTCTAGCTTAAATACTATGTGTAAGGTTTTGTAAAATTAATTAGAACCTAGAGTTCGGACCTAGAGTACGGATATTCCGTAAATCGCCTGCCGACTCCTAGAAAGTTTAGTGTAATAAATACTATATCTTGGACCGTATTTTAACATCTTTGGATTTTATATATATTCTACAAAAATATTACAACGACGGGAAAAATCGTTGTGATAATACTATACTGAACGTCAGCTCAAACCCGAGACTATATACCTGATATACAAGTCTCTGCTCAAACAGAAAGACACTTTAATCCTAATGTTTGCTGTACATACGTTTAATCTATTTTACACATAATCGTTTACTCAGCTAAAGTTCAAAATACTCAAACTACTAACAAAGTTGTTATAAAGCATTTAGTAATATTACGGTCAATGTCTATTGCGCGTAAATAATAAAATATAAACGAAATAAAAATAATATTGATATAATTCAATCTAGCTTGTAACAAACATTTTCATTGGCTTTAATGTTTATGTTATCAGCCCATAACGTTCATTTTTTGTAAAACAAATGTCGCCATTTATAACGTCGCTCTTGATTGGCTGATTCTGAGGCGTAATAATTTCTCAGATAAAAGAGTGCACAAATAAGAGCGGATGTTCACGGGGATGGTGAAAAAGGTCAATCGTAAGGTTTGACTTGAATATATCCTTTATGTTATGGAGCCAAAAACAAACAAACAAACAAAAGACGGAGTGTACTTAAAATAAACCGTTTATGTTACATCTCCATAATATAAAAAAAAATATTCAAGATAATACTTAAAACAATTTCATACAGTGCCGGACGCATTTAATTCCGTTTTAATTCAGATCACATTGCCTCACAGGAATACATGGATAAGATACCACCACCCTTTACTGGAACACTTTGTGGAATAGTAAGACAATTCCTATTTCCTTGAAGTAATTGTGCATTCCTGGACGGTAAAAGATGATGTTCGTGATTCAAGAACTGAGTGACTTTCAAGAAGGTGATTTTCGTACATTTGTCGAGTTTACCTAATAGTAAGTATTAACACTCTATTTTTAAAATATTTCTCCCCACTCTTAATGATGTTTTTGTGTATACTTTTCTAAAGCAGTACATACAAAGTTTGTGAGATACAACTGTTGGATACATTGGTTATATCATACGCTGACATGATTAGAGTGCACTTTTTCAAGATGACCGTGCAATAGTCTATAATAGGATTTGGGGAAATTGTGCACCCTTCAAATGACTTTGCGTCTATGGCCATTATATACAAAAAACTATAATTTCTGCTAACTATGGATACATAGTCCATATGCCGACATGTCGTTCTGATATTTTTCATGAAATCATATAAATAATTATAGCTCAATTCAGTGTATATTAATCGAAGTCAGCGGTATGAAAACACAACGAAATATATTCCAAAGCAGTCGGCCCACTCTTTATTGATACACATCTTACAATAACAAAGTTCGTTATTTTACGTAATAATTGCATCTTTGATACTCCAAGGTTACTGTCATAATTTTCACGGGATTGTAGACAAATTAATAATAACCCGCTAACAATAATCATCGCATGTCTATCTTAAATTACAAGTTTATCATCATGTTCTTAATGATAATTACTCTTGGTATATAGTTTATGAAATGGACTAGTTACTGATGTTTACTGTAATGAAGTGTTTTTGTTTGATTTTTTTTTATTTAAGTCCAATACATTTTGTTAATTTCGAATCTTTCACAAATAAATTCATTTATAAATAAGATCAAAAGACAGATTGATGATGGCATGTTCACCTATTTTCATCCGTGCATCACAGCAGATTGTAGCTTGACCTGAAATTCTAAAAAAAGGTGCATTTTCATACTCAAGCAGGGAGTTCCTGCCAAGTCTTGTGTTCATACATAACATTGGTAGCATGTGCCTCGCGGTCATAAACAAGCTAACATTGTACAAGGGGGCGTATATGTATATTAACACCTTCCCGTTCGCATCGGTACTATCGTACCGATATGACTTTTATAACGTCATCCATTAATTTCAAACGCATCAAAATACCCTTTATATGCATCTCAGAAATGAAAAGTAGATATCAACGGAACAAGTGATTTCTCTATTTTATAGTCATATAAATTTTATAATAATTAGTTAAAGGTTAAACAGAACCACACATTTTTTGTTGGAAAAACGTCAGTAAAAAAACTGCAGAAAACGGCGTGAAATTTCTTCACGTTTTCTGTAAATAAACTACTCAAAGTCAAAAACGAAAAACTCGTGGTGTTAAAAGGATTTATAACAATAAAAAGCGGAGATCCCCAAAAAGAACTTGGATGTTTTCTTTTCTCTTTATCATCTTTTTTAAGGAAACCAAGTGAGGACAAATATCATACCTCGTTTTTTTAACATAAACGTTACAATATTTTTTGTTCGGCGGGGGAAAAAGGATATCTGTATGCATCATATTTTCTAAATCGTACGATATCTAAGTCACTACGTTAATTTCCTTTATAAATCAGTTTTTGTTTTGAAAATTGGCGCAGCAGAAATGGAATTATGGTGAATTTAGCTGACCCTACTCAAAGCGAAAAAACGAGAAGCTTAAACAAATCGTGACGTTTGATTTTTTTTTTAATCGTAACGTCATGAAGTGATCATGAATTGCACAGACAGTCAGTGGTGCTAAAATCAAAATCCTACATCGCTAGTTTTAAAATTGGCTGAAATTTATACGAAATAAACTCGTAAATCGACTTGTGTTTCGCTTTCTTCGGGTGATGTTCTAAAAATAGAATCGGTATATTATGGGATGCTGACAGCGACATCTAACCAGACATGGACGCTCCAAACGCGATGGCCGTGGAAGTTCCAAGTGGTGAAAACTATGGTAATTATCAACCCCAAATCCACGTTTTATTATTGAAAATCTTGTCTTAATCAAATTATCATATTAAGTTTCTACTCGTGGCTCGTGTTTTCTGGTGATGATAGATTTTGAGTAATAGGGCTAGCTAGAGTGCAGTCCCTTGAATAGCTAGCGTCCTTAGCTACACATCCTGAAATAGGCCTGCACAACGATATTGTGTGCAATTTTTGATGTAAAACTAAATCAATGGAAAAACGATGTGGACCACATTGATACATATAATATTTTCCCGACGAGGCCTGTGTGATTATTTAGTTTTTCAAAATAAATTCGATATTTTCTTCAATGTAACGTTTGTACAATATGTGAATCGACAGTTGCCGAGTTGGGCGAATTTGACTAACCTAGATCTAGATCAGCTATCTGGTCTAATGCACAGAACAGCACGTGCACGTCACACATTAACAGGTGCTCGTTGTTTTTAATATAGTCAGGACTATGGCTCTAACTCTCGATGATAATGTCAAATCGTCAATTTATTATTGATAACGAGTTTAATTAGTGTCCGCTATTACCTTTCAGCCTTTAAATGGTACCGTGGGCGAGGAAAACATGTCAATAAATGTATCGGGACATTAGGCTACTTTTAATTACCTTACATACTGAAGGTGATGTTTAGAAAATAATAATAAAAGTAACATCTTTAATATTTGCATATTAAAACTAGACTGAAAAAAAATCTTAATGTGATGTTTTCATAAATATACATTGATGTAGATCTACATAGAATCTAGTATGTAGGTATCAGACTGCAAGTTCAAGCAGAGACCTATACACTAGGTCTCTGGTTCAAGTAAACTGAAATAAAAAATAAATATGTGCAAATAGCATAAGAATTCATGAAAAAATATGGTAAGGCTTTATTTACTTGCAAAATGTTCAGTGAAATTTTTAAACATCACAATTTAATTATATATTGTAGTAAAAGCATATAGATACAGCTCGTGATCAGAAGGAGTTGAGCTACAATTCAGAAGGTCCTGGATTCAACATCCATGTTATGTGTAATAATTGTGTACTAGCTGTAATGGTGGGAGAGGGCCTTGTAAATTGTTTCAATAAACATTGTCAAATCCAATCAAGGTCTTGCCAGTACTTTAAATAGGTTTGAATGAACCACACCCATTCTGTCTGTCAAATTTTCATCACTTCTTTTTTTTTACAGATTTTGATGGCTATTTTGAGCCATATGAAGGCTTTGACCTAGGAATGTCAGAGGAAGAAGAGGACTTTCTTGATGACATTATGGCTGATCCTGATTATGTGCAGTCAGATGATGACCATATTGAAAGGTATGCAGCTATAAATGATTTACGCATTTGAGATTCAGCAAATATAGTGTAGAATTTTCATATCTATGGACATCAACACTCAGGATATGTATGATATAATAAAAATCATTTTCAAAATGAAAACCTTTTTTTAATTTGTATATTTAATATTCTTAGTATATGTTTTGAATCTCAAAACAAAGAAAATTAGAACTGTATGTGAAATATTCAATAGTTTCATTATAATTTTCTCAGTGCTGACTCCCAGGATTCAAGTTTTATGGGATCTCAGGAACCGCTTGGTAGCATCTATTGGCAGGATGAGACAGTAGATGATGAACAGTGCCCTGACAACAAACAAACCCAATTTACACCCAATCTACCACCAGGGGTAAATACAGGGAGACTGAGAAAGTGTGTACAATGTTGAGCTTTATGATTTATCAAAGTTTTAGATAAGTTTTATAAGGGGCTATAATATGCCTTTCATTGTCTGTATTTCATTCCACCTGTTTGTCCAGATGAATTAGTTTCAATGGATTTGAATGAAAAAGTTTGGTATTTAGATAGCTTAAAATGTCATATGTATAGATCTGTTTTACTAAAAATACACATTCAGCCAAGTATTTCAAGATAAGATTTTGTTAGTTGGGGATATGCTTGTTTATGATTTAATAGTTAAATCTATGGAATATACCATATTGTGAAATGAACAACATTTTAAACAGTAAATAAGCATGACAGAGTAACATTTATGTTATTTAACTTTAACAGGATTTTCTATTCATCCAACTGATACTTTATTCTACTACATGCATGTATAAGTGTTGCTTACATATATCTTTACATAGCAATATAATTTCTTAAAAAAGCATGACTGCATCTAAACCCTCATATTAAAAACAATGCATCAGGTCTGTATTTTGGTATCAACAGTATTTGAAATTCATGTTTCAGGAATTCCCTTAAGACTAAAACACCGATGGATTTCTTGAGGTTATTTCTAACATCACAGCTAATAACATCCCTGTGCATTGCAACCAATCACTTTGCTGAGTCTCTTGTTAATAAAGGCAAATTCACCTCCTATGCCCAGCCGGATGGAACTTGGTGCAGAGTGACAGAGGAAGAAATGTATAAGTAAGTATTACACCTGATGTATAACCATGCATGTATAGCAAAATTTCAGATTTAAAAGTACACATCAATTGTTGTCGAACAATTTCATGATAAATTTAGAATGATTATAATTCTTCAATGTCTTGAAATTAAAACACTTGACCAACAGTGTGTGTAATTAAATAATATTATAATTTTGCCTGTTTTTTACAAAATGTTTATAGCTGTCTAACTTTGTATTCCTTTTGTCCTAGGTTTATAGGTATTATCATATACATGTCCTTCACAAAGATGTCCACTATGGATAGATATTGGGCCTCAAACTACTTGTATCGTTTCAATCCTGTGCCTCTCCTACTTCCAAAGAGACGTTTCCAGTCCATCCTGGCGTTCCTACAGATAACACCTCCAGCAGACATTGATAAAAGTAAATATACAGATTTGCATAATATACTACCACTGTTTAATAGATGTTATTCAAACTAACCGATCTAAATTACATTCATGAGTACCATGTTATATCTTTGAAAAATTTCATGCTAACTGCACAATTTTGAGAAGAATAGTATTGTTTCAACTTTGTCAGTCTGTCCTTCTGTCTCATGTCAATCTATCCCAGTACATAATATTGGATCACACAACTTGGCCACATGAAAAAACATTTGGCCATTGAAAGATTACTAAAAACACTGGGACTCACAATGCCTTTTCTGCAAGTTTAAAAGTTGTGTCTGGAGTAATGATTTACCTTAATTTACAAAACCCATAAATTCCTGCATTTGTCTAATGTTTTTTTTTTTTTTTTAAATCTTTTCTTGCAGGTGACAAACTCACTCGAATTACACCCCTTCTAGATCATGTCAACGCAGTATCCCAGGAATTGTTCCAACCCTTTCGTCAAATAGCAGTAGATGAGAGAATGGTTGCTTCAAGACACAGATTTTCTGGAATACGCCAGTTTATAAAAGATAAACCTGTGAAGTTTGGCTTAAAGTTGTGGATACTTGCTGATACTCAAACTGGATATACCTATAATTTTTATGTGTATTTAGGTAAAAAACGGTCAGAAATTATTGACAAGGGAAAGGGTTTAGCTTACAATGTTGTTTTCAAACTTATATCTCCTCTGTTGAATCAAGGCTATCACTTATTTGTAGATAATTTTTATACATCATTGAATTTGATTAAAGACTTGCTAGCCAAATCCACCTATCTCATAGGTGCGGTACGCAAAAACAGTACAGCAATGCCACTGTGTTTCAAAACATCTGTTGATCAGTGGGAAAAAGCTACAAGTAGAGGCGATTTCAGATGGCATAGACAAGATGGTTATGTAACTGTACAGTGGAAAGATTGTAGAACTGTTACGATTGTATCTCCAATTCATAAAGGCTCAGATATTACATCATGTGTACGTACTGTTAAACATAGAACTGGTTTTAAGAAAACCAATGTGTCACAGCCTGTTGTTGTAAATTCTTATAATCAAGGTATGTTAGGTGTAGATAAGAGTAATCAATATGTCACACAGTATTCTTCATATTTGAGAACTAAATTTCATTGGTGGAAAGTTTTATTTTTTCACTCCATTGACATTATGATTGTTAATGCCTTTGTATTGTATAAGCAATCAGCTAGTAATTTGCCATCTCATTTTGGACAACTTGAATTTAGGGAATGTATTTTCCAATATATATATGATAAATATGGAAAGCAAGAAAAGATAAATGAAAATCAATGTTTACCTGTTGTTACTGATAAGAGAGTAGATTGTGTGATGTGTAATGCTAAAGCTAGTATACAGCGAATTCCTTTGCCAAGCAGGAAAACATTTATCAAATGTGAACAGTGTAATGTTGGTCTTTGTCTTAACAAAGAAAGAAATTGTTTCAAGTTGTGGCATAATGGAAGTGATGAGAGTGTTAGAGTTCAAGATTGGCATAGGAAGAAAGGTAACTACAGAAAGAGGAAATATGAGGTACATCAATGTTAAACATATACAGAATTTACTGATGCAGTTGTTTTCCCTATAGGAGCAATCTGTATGTTCATTTTCTGAAATTGGAAAATATTTTTCAAAGGTTTATTACAAATGGAAATCTCAAAAATGTTACTTGAGTTTCTTAGAATATGTTGTTACTAACAAGTCATGATAGAATTGCAACTGTATTTCATAAAAAAGGTGATCATCTCTTTTCATTAAGTAATAACTCACCAATACTTTATTATGGGTAGCAACATTGTATGTAAGAACATATTGTTTTAAAATCTAATTCAGTTTTCAACAAGGACAAGATAAATTAAGGAGTTGATAAGTAATTAGTTGACTTTGTTGAAAGGAGCTTATAAGAGAGGTGGTTACACCAAGAACATGTCTGTAATAAAATAATGGATTATCTCCCTTGTTTTGTGCACTTCGGTATGATAACTCCATATACATAGGTACATAACTTTATCATTCAATTTTTATTTACTTTTTCCAAAATAATGTATTTGGTCCATCAATGAAAAAAAACTTATAAATCCAATTTTTATTTCAAACTTGCAGCAATGCTTAATGCACATCAAACTTTCAGCAATGCTAAATGCACATGAAGAACCCCCGAAGACCCCCCCCCCCCCCCCCCCTCCCCTTCTAAATGGTTTCAAAGCAGTGTATATTTTAAGATGTTCAGCCTTTTGCTCTGCGGAATGTAACAACGAAACAGATATATTTCATTAAAAATGTTGGATGATACATAATGATGCTATAAAAATCTGTATTTTGTTGTTTTTTCCATATAGATTCACTGTGTAAAACCTTTCACCAAAAGTTTATTTCAGACTTTTGCCAAGTCATCTTATGAAACTATCTTCATATATGTCTGTAGCTTAAAATTCAATATCCATTAAGCCTTCATGATGTTTTTATATGTGTGAAAAAATAAGTCAAACATCAAAAATCACATTTTTTTTCATTAAAAAATGTGACCTGTGTGATCTTTGACCTTTGACCTTTTCTAGTTGAAAGGTCATAGATGAAAAATATCGAAAGGAAAATGAACTTTGAGTAATACCCTATCTTGGGATATATAACACTCGATATACATGGAAGATTAAAATTATGAAAAAATAGATTTAGAAAACTTGTTCATTTTACCTACAAAAACCCTCAAAAACCTCCGAACAGGAAGGTGTTAAGGCTCAACTTAAATTGCCTATATTTGCCAACGTATTTTAATCACAATATACAATACATTATGAAATTTAGTAGTATATTGATTCGAATTTCGAAACAAACATCCGATAATTAATCACAATTTTTTTCTTTCTCTAAAATATTTCTCCTCGCTCCAACTGGTATCAATGACCTATTATTGATGATTGTATCAACTAAAAAAGACATGCCTAGATCGTCAGATTTGTTTAAGCAGGATGTTTTTGTTGATACTGTAATCTTAAAGTGCACTCGAACATCCTTCTACCGATAAGATAACGTAAAATAAATAGTTTGGTAAAACATATCATTGTCAAACGATGTCGCCGAACTGTGATAAAGCAGATATATTTTTTTTAATTTTTTTTTAGCAGGAAATCGTTGTTGATTTCCTTATCTTTAAGTGGACACGGACATCCAGTCCTTCAATAAAACATGCATTGAAAAAATAAACGTGTAAGCGACGGTATCACTAAACTTCAGCTGTATGTTAACAGTTCTTGGGATCAGTCCGAAATCCAGGATAGCAGCCATCTTGAAAAAAAACTCCACATGTTGCCCCAGTTGGATTTAGCTTAACACCCTGCACCATACAGCCTTTTCTTATATCTAGGACTAGTCAGTAACGCTAGGGGTCTAAAGAGTTTAAAGCAGGCGAAAATAAAAAAAACACATTCATAAACCTGGAAATAGGATAAAAGGGGGATTAATAAAATATCCATACCTTCAATAAATATAATCGTTCTCAAGTTTTGATTCCAAAAGAAAAGTATATGTATATACTCTTAACCATGTCACTATATAGATTAAGTATAACGTGATTGGCAGGCTGCAATCAACCTCTGGGATTATGACTCACTGCCCTGCTGGTAAGAACGGAAAAATATGTAGCTGCGGGTTTCAATTATACAGCATTAAACGTCTATCCGTTATAAAATAATCAAAAAAAATTGAGTTATCAATGTTTAACATTGTACAATGGAGGATACACACCGAGAGGTTCTTGTTTATGACATTTCCAAAAAAGAAATAAAAAGAAAAACTCAAAAGAGACTTTCTGACAATAAAGATGAAAGTTAGAAGGTTGTTGAGGACATTTAATAAACTCACTGCGAGTTTTCCTAACTGTGCAAAGGATTTATAGTTGTTTATGAATTAAACAACATCGGATAATTGTTAACTATTCCTGAGCTCGACTTTGTTCTTGTCTTTATTTTATAGATTATAATGCATTACTATTTTCTGTGATAGCAATGTCCAGTTATCTTGAAAATTGAATTCCAATTCTAATGGGCAAACAACAGTGGCAATGCACTCAGGAGCTTACATATTAACAATTTAGACATTATTACAAAAGTCTAATGCTCCACATGTCCCATTACTTGCAATAAATGTATCGGACCTTGGATGTTGAATATCACACATATCGATTAACATTATTTGATGCCTGATATATACAGAATAAGTGATAAACCTTGGGTGGCCATATTTGTAGAGACTAAAATATTTTTTTATGCATTCTTACTTTAATCCTGTGAAATAATATTGTATTGTTTTTAATAAGGATGTGCCATGTGTATTGAAGGTTCAATAGGAATGTATCATGTACATTGCTATTGCATTATTATCTAGTAGGGACGTGGACTGTGTAGGTCAAGTTTGAATGCATACCGATGAAAAAAAAAAATATTTGAAATATCTTACAGGAATCGAATAAAACCCAGGTGTTATTATGGAACTATATTTTGTTTATTCATGTAGTTGACAACCTTTCCCGCCAAATTTTAATCGGCTGTTAAGCGATTCCATTTATTGTCCAGCTGATACGTTTATTCGTATAACGCCAAAAAGAATGCCGATTTAATTATTTGATAGCCCTTAATGAAAATGAGTGTAACTGTAAATATATAGAGGATATCTAACAGTGTTTTCAGTAATACCAAATATATTTCACGAGTGGGGCTAATATTTTGATATTTTTCACGAGTGCGCAGCACGAGTGAAAAATATCAAAATATTAGCCGCACGAGTGAAATATATATAGTATTACTGAAGACACTGTTAGATATTCTGTTTATTACATTTTTTATCAACGAAAAATCTACCCCGTATGCTAACTAGGCCTACAGCGATAATTTGTAAACAAAAAATGTAGTTCCCCCTGTCCAGGTGCTGAGATATATGTCGGGCTTTCTGATTGGTCAATTATTTTGGTATTTTCTAATCATTCATTTGATTGGTCAAATCAGCAAAAGTGATATTTTTCACTAGTGATACATATGATATTTTTCACTAGTGAAAAATATCACTTTTATAGAATGAATATTTTTTGATATTTCACTGGTAAAAATGTAATAAAAGGCATTATTTTTTATCGTTTACTTGTGTGTAAACTGCATTTTGACGGATATCTAAAAATGATGCACGAAATTTGCCTGTATAGAAGGAGCAGTTTTAAGAATTGTTTTTTCAACGTTTGAGTATTGATAACATTGTTTGGAATTTAAAATGAATAATTTAATTCCCAGCTGTTTATCTTTCCTGGACCCTGTTTCTCCTATAATCCTCACTTTCAATAAGATTACATATGTTGTGTATTCTATTAAGAATTCGATGACACTAACCCTTAATGATTTACACGCACTCGCACATTCTCATCTGTTTGTACACAAAGACCTTTAACATTTGTGAACATGGCAAATCTTGTTACCTTTAATGCGTATACAAAACAATTTGCATCATTTCTAGGATTCAACTATGCTAAGATGGCGAAGAGGTACACTGCCCTGTCCTCGCATAACAGAACGTGGGTTAACAATAACCTGCCAAGTCCAGTTACAAACAGTCCTCCAAGAAACAAATGGACACTACCTCTACCGAATGCATAGTCCAGCAAGTCCAGAGTCACAGTGGACAGTTAAGGCGGTACAAGAAGTGGACCATCTTACACCTAACTACAAGACATGTAATCTCCAGTTCTCGTGAGTGTCTCCCATACATCAACAGCCCATGATGGAAGTATCAGCAGCAACCACTGAAGAGGAATCTGTTTGCATTGTAATTTCTTCTACACATCAGTGGTGCTAGGTATGATGAACACAAC